>NC_091026.1:23462500-23732231 GCF_041296385.1 Aphelocoma coerulescens
TGCGGCTCGAGGACCTTCTCTAGCACCATGCCAAACCCCTTCTCCTATGGCAGTGCTGCAGCATCCTGCGAGCCATGGACTGGAACTGGCACCTTCAGCATAGTTGCTCCTGGGAAACATCCTTCAGCCATTCCCTTACTGCAATGAGCTGGACTCCTACTCCTTTGCAAGGCTCTTCCTGGACAGGTGCATCCTCAGCAATGAGACGGTTCTGCTGAGAGCCATGGCTCTGAGGGAGCAGCGAGTCCTGTCCAAAGGCCTTCCTCTGACTCCACTCCTGCAGCTCTCACGGAGGCACTGGGAGCCTTGGACACTCTTGCCACAAGTAGCCCAAGCGTCGAGATCTTCCTCATCCTGCTCCTCCACTGCTGACATCAGGGAATTCCCTGGAGCTCCTAAAATCTGCCTTTCCTGCTCGAGGATCGTGTCTGGCAGCTCTCTGAGCCTCTTCGCCTTTGGCAGCGCCACAGCATCCTGAGAGTCATATACTGGAAACTGGCAGCTACAGGACACTTGCTGCTCCTAGGATGCTTTTCTCTGGGAAAATCTTCTTGGACACGACATTGCTCCAGTTTTTACTTCTAGGCCTTTCGTGGCCATCTGCATCCGCAGCCACAAGCAGCTTCTGATGATCGACATGGCTCTGGGAAAACAGGGACTCCTGTCTGTGGACAAAGAAAACAAAGACAACTTGTAAGAAGAAAACCTGGAGCTTCTAGATAGAAGACAAAGGACTATTCAATCAAGGCAGGGCCAAGGGAGGAAACTTTCTAAAATGGAACAAGCAGCAGAAGCACAGTAGTTTTGCAGAAGAAATTCCCTTCCCAGCACTTGGCTTAAGGAAAAAACCTCATGTTTCTATGAGAGACTTGAGTTCATGTCTACTACTGGGTACCAGACATCTGAACATTTAGACTATTGGCTTTCCAGGCTCACGCTATTCAAACCTGAAAGTGAAACTACTCTAACAGTAAGGATGATTGCAAGAAATGTTTCTGTTTACACCACGACTGCCGACCATGCATCATTCTTACCTTGCACCTGTCCAAAGGCCTTCCTCCATCTGCGCTCCAGCAACTCTCACTCAGGCAAGGGCAGGGATGGAGGCTCTTGCCACAAGTAGCCCAAGCGTGGACATCTTCCTCATCCTGCTACTCCACTGCTGACGTCAGGGTATTCCCTGGAGCTGCAAACACCTGCCTTTGCTGCTCGAGGATCTTCTCTAGCACCATGCAAAACCCCTTCTCCTTTGGCAGTGCTGCAGCATCCTGCGAGCCACGGACTGGAACTGGCACCTCCAGCAAAGTTGCTCCTGGGAAACATCCCTAAGCCATTCCCTTACTGCAATGAGCTGGACTCCTACTCCTCTGCAATGCTCTTCCTGGACAGGTGCATCCTCAGCAATGAGACAGTTCTGCTGAGAGCCACAGCTCTGAGGAAGCAGCCAGTCCTGCCCAATGGTTGTCCTCTGTCACCAGTCCTGCAGCTCCCACGGAGGCACTGGGAGCCTTGGACACTCTTGCCACAAGTAGCCCAAGCGTGGACATCTTCCTCATCCTGCTCCTCCACTGCTGACGTCAGGGAATTCCCTGGTGCTCCCAACATCTGCCTTTCCTGCTGGAGGATCGTGTCTGGCAGATCTCTGAGCCTCTTCGCCTTTGGCAGCGCCAGAGCATCCTAGGAGTCATATACTGGCAACTGGCACCTCCAGGACACTTGCTGCTCCTAGGATGCTTTCCTCTAGGAAAAACTTCTTGCACACGTCCTTGCTCCAGTTTTTACTCCTAGGCCATCTGCATTCTCAGCCACAAGAAGCTTCTGATGATCGACATGGCTCTGGGAGAGCAGGGACTCCTGTCTGTGGACAAAGAAAACAAAGACAACTTGTAAGATTAAAACCTGGAGCTTCTAGTTAGAAGAGAAAGGACAATTCAATCAAGGCAGGGCCAAAGCAGGAAACTTTCTAAAATGGAACAAGCAGCAGAAGCACAGTAGTTTTGCAGAAGAAATTCCCCTCCCAGCACTTGGCTTAAGGAAAAAGCCTGATGTTTCTATGAGAGACTTGAGTTCATGTCTACTATTGGATAGCAGACATCTGAACATTTAGACTACTGGCTTTCCAGGCTCACGCAATTCAAACCGGAATGTCAAACTATTTCAAAAGCTAGAGATGCTTCGAAGAAATGTTTCTGTATTCACCACAACTGGGGACCATGCATCATTCTTACCTTGCACCTGTCCAAAGGCCTTCCTCCGTCTCCAGTCCTGCCGCTCTCACGGAGGCACTGGGAGCCTTGGACACTCTTGCCACAAGTAGCCCAAGCGTGGACATCTTCCTCATCCTGCTCCTCCACTGCTGACGTCAGGGAATTCCCTGGAGCTCCAAACATCTGCCTTTCCAGCTGGAGGATCATGTCTGGCAGCTCTCTGAGCCTCTTCACCTTTGGCAGCGCCACAGCATCCTAGGAGTCATATACTGGCAACTGGCACCTCCAGGACACTTGCTGCTCCTAGGATGCTTTTCTCTGGGAAAATCTTCTTGTACACGACATTGCTGCCGATTTTACTTCTAGGCCTTTCGTGGCCATCTGCATCCTCAGCCACAAGCAGGTTCTGATGATCAACAGGGCTCTGGGAGAGCAGGGACTCCTGTCTGTGGACAAAGAAAACAAAGACAACTTGTAAGAAGAAAACCTGGAGCTTCTAGTTAGAAGACAAAGGACTATTCAATCAAGGCAGGGCCAAAGCAGGAAACTTTCTAAAATGGAACAAGCAGCAGAAGCAGAGCAGTTTTGCAGAAGAAATTCCCCTCCCAGCACTTGGCTTAAGGAAAAAGCCTGATGTTTCTATGAGAGACTTGAGTTCATGTCTACTATTGGGTACCAGACATCTGAACATTTAGACTATTGGCTTTCCAGGCTCACACTATTCAAACCGGAAAGTGAAACTACTCTAAAAGCTAGAGGCGATTGCAAGAAATGTTTCTGCTCACACCACGACTGCCGACCATGCATCATTCTTACCTTGCACCTGTCCAAAGGCCTTCCTCCGTCTGCGCTCTGGCAACTCTCACCCAAGCTCGGGCAGGGATGGAGGCTCTTGCCACAAGTAGCCCAAGCCTGGAGATATTCCTCATCCTGATCTTCCACTGCTGACATCTAGGAATTCCCTGGAGCTGCAAACACTTGCCTTTGCTGCTCGAGGATCTTCTCTAGCACCATGCCAAATGCCTTCTCCTATGGCAGTGCTGCAGCATCCTGCGAGCCATGGACTGGAACTGGCACCTTCAGCATAGTTGCTCCTGGGAAACATCCTTCAGCCATTCCCTTACTGCAATGAGCTGGACTCCTACACCTTTGCAAGGCTCTTCCTGGATAGGTGCATCCTCAGCAATGAGACGGTTCTGCTGAGAGCCACGGCTCTGAGGGAGCAGCCAGTCCTGCCCAAAGGCCTTCCTCCGTCACCAGTCCTGCAGCTCCCACGGAGGCACTGGGAGCCCTGGACACTCTTGCCACAAGTAGCCCAAGCGTCGAGATCTTCCTCATCCTGCTCCTCCACTGCTGACATCAGGGAATTCCCTGGAGCTCCCAACATCTGCCTTTCCTGCTCGAGGATCGTGTCTGGCAGCTCTCTGAGCCTCTTACACTTTGGAAGCGCAACAGCATCCTAGGAGTCATATACTGGCAACTGGCAGCTCCAGGACACTTGCTGCTCCTAGGATGCTTTTCTCTGGGAAAATCTTCTTGCACACAACCTTGCTGCAGATTTTACTTCTAGGCCTTTTGTGGCCATCTGCATCCGCAGCCACAAGCAGCTTCGGATGATCGACATGGCTCTGGGAGAGCAGGGACTCCTGTCTGTGGACAAAGAAAACAAAGACAACTTGTAAGAAGAAAACCTGGAGCTTCTAGTTAGAAGAGAAAGGACTATTCAATCAAGGCAGGGCCAAGGGAGGAAACTTTCTAAAATGGAACAAGCAGCAGAAGCACAGTACTTTTGCAGAAGAAATTCCCCTCCCAGCACTTGGCTTAAGGAAAAAGCCTGATGTTTCTATGAGAGACTTGAGTTCATGTCTACTATTGGATAGCAGACATCTGAACATTTAGACTACTGGCTTTCCAGGCTCACGCAATTCAAACCGGAATGTCAAACTATTTCAAAAGCTAGAGATGCTTCGAAGAAATGTTTCTGTACTCACCACAACTGGGGACCATGCATCATTCTTACCTTGCACCTGTCCAAAGGCCTTCCTCCGTCTCCAGTCCTGCCGCTCTCACGGAGGCACTGGGAGCCTTGGACACTCTTGCCACAAGTAGCCCAAGCATGGACATCTTCCTCATCCTGCTCCTCCACTGCTGACGTCAGGGAATTCCCTGGAGCTCCAAACATCTGCCTTTCCAGCTGGAGGATCATGTCTGGCAGCTCTCTGAGCCTCTTCACCTTTGGCAGCGCCACAGCATCCTAGGAGTCATATACTGGCAACTGGCACCTCCAGGACACTTGCTGCTCCTAGGATGCTTTTCTCTGGGAAAATCTTCTTGCACACGACCTTGCTGCCGATTTTACTTCTAGGCCTTTCGTGGCCATCTGCATCCTCAGCCACAAGCAGGTTCTGATGATCAACAGGGCTCTGGGAGAGCAGGGACTCCTGTCTGTGGACAAAGAAAACAAAGACAACTTGTAAGAAGAAAACCTGGAGCTTCTAGATAGAAGACAAAGGACTATTCAATCAAGGCAGGGCCAAAGCAGGAAACTTTCTAAAATGGAACAAGCAGCAGAAGCAGAGCAGTTTTGCAGAAGAAATTCCCCTCCCAGCACTTGGCTTAAGGAAAAAGCCTGATGTTTCTATGAGAGACTTGAGTTCATGTCTACTATTGGGTACCAGACATCTGAACATTTAGACTATTGGCTTTCCAGGCTCACGCTATTCAAACCGGAAAGTGAAACTACTCTAACAGTAGGGATGATTGCAAGAAATGTTTCTGTTTACACCACAACTGCCGACCATGCATCATTCTTACCTTGCACCTGTCCAAAGGCCTTCCTCTGTCTGCGCTCTGGCAACTCTCACCCAAGCTCGGGCAGGGATGGAGGCTCTTGCCACAAGTAGCCCAAGCCTGGAGATATTCCTCATCCTGATCTTCCACTGCTGACATCTAGGAATTCCCTGGAGCTGCAAACACCTGCCTTTGCGGCTCGAGGACCTTCTCTAGCACCATGCCAAACCCCTTCTCCTATGGCAGTGCTGCAGCATCCTGCGAGCCATGGACTGGAACTGGCACCTTCAGCATAGTTGCTCCTGGGAAACATCCTTCAGCCATTCCCTTACTGCAATGAGCTGGACTCCTACTCCTTTGCAAGGCTCTTCCTGGACAGGTGCATCCTCAGCAATGAGACGGTTCTGCTGAGAGCCATGGCTCTGAGGGAGCAGCGAGTCCTGTCCAAAGGCCTTCCTCTGACTCCACTCCTGCAGCTCTCACGGAGGCACTGGGAGCCTTGGACACTCTTGCCACAAGTAGCCCAAGCGTCGAGATCTTCCTCATCCTGCTCCTCCACTGCTGACATCAGGGAATTCCCTGGAGCTCCTAAAATCTGCCTTTCCTGCTCGAGGATCGTGTCTGGCAGCTCTCTGAGCCTCTTCGCCTTTGGCAGCGCCACAGCATCCTGAGAGTCATATACTGGAAACTGGCAGCTACAGGACACTTGCTGCTCCTAGGATGCTTTTCTCTGGGAAAATCTTCTTGGACACGACATTGCTCCAGTTTTTACTTCTAGGCCTTTCGTGGCCATCTGCATCCGCAGCCACAAGCAGCTTCTGATGATCGACATGGCTCTGGGAAAACAGGGACTCCTGTCTGTGGACAAAGAAAACAAAGACAACTTGTAAGAAGAAAACCTGGAGCTTCTAGATAGAAGACAAAGGACTATTCAATCAAGGCAGGGCCAAGGGAGGAAACTTTCTAAAATGGAACAAGCAGCAGAAGCACAGTAGTTTTGCAGAAGAAATTCCCTTCCCAGCACTTGGCTTAAGGAAAAAACCTCATGTTTCTATGAGAGACTTGAGTTCATGTCTACTACTGGGTACCAGACATCTGAACATTTAGACTATTGGCTTTCCAGGCTCACGCTATTCAAACCTGAAAGTGAAACTACTCTAACAGTAAGGATGATTGCAAGAAATGTTTCTGTTTACACCACGACTGCCGACCATGCATCATTCTTACCTTGCACCTGTCCAAAGGCCTTCCTCCATCTGCGCTCCAGCAACTCTCACTCAGGCAAGGGCAGGGATGGAGGCTCTTGCCACAAGTAGCCCAAGCGTGGACATCTTCCTCATCCTGCTACTCCACTGCTGACGTCAGGGTATTCCCTGGAGCTGCAAACACCTGCCTTTGCTGCTCGAGGATCTTCTCTAGCACCATGCAAAACCCCTTCTCCTATGGCAGTGCTGCAGCATCCTGCGAGCCACGGACTGGAACTGGCACCTCCAGCAAAGTTGCTCCTGGGAAACATCCCTCAGCCATTCCCTTACTGCAATGAGCTGGACTCCTACTCCTCTGCAATGCTCTTCCTGGACAGGTGCATCCTCAGCAATGAGACAGTTCTGCTGAGAGCCACAGCTCTGAGGAAGCAGCCAGTCCTGCCCAATGGTTGTCCTCTGTCACCAGTCCTGCAGCTCCCACGGAGGCACTGGGAGCCTTGGACACTCTTGCCACAAGTAGCCCAAGCGTGGACATCTTCCTCATCCTGCTCCTCCACTGCTGACGTCAGGGAATTCCCTGGTGCTCCCAACATCTGCCTTTCCTGCTGGAGGATCGTGTCTGGCAGATCTCTGAGCCTCTTTGCCTTTGGCAGCGCCAGAGCATCCTAGGAGTCATATACTGGCAACTGGCACCTCCAGGACACTTGCTGCTCCTAGGATGCTTTCCTCTAGGAAAAACTTCTTGCACACGTCCTTGCTCCAGTTTTTACTCCTAGGCCATCTGCATTCTCAGCCACAAGAAGCTTCTGATGATCGACATGGCTCTGGGAGAGCAGGGACTCCTGTCTGTGGACAAAGAAAACAAAGACAACTTGTAAGATTAAAACCTGGAGCTTCTAGTTAGAAGAGAAAGGACAATTCAATCAAGGCAGGGCCAAAGCAGGAAACTTTCTAAAATGGAACAAGCAGCAGAAGCACAGTAGTTTTGCAGAAGAAATTCCCCTCCCCGCACTTGGCTTAAGGAAAAAGCCTGATGTTTCTATGAGAGACTTGAGTTCATGTCTACTATTGGATAGCAGACATCTGAACATTTAGACTACTGGCTTTCCAGGCTCACGCAATTCAAACCGGAATGTCAAACTATTTCAAAAGCTAGAGATGCTTCGAAGAAATGTTTCTGTATTCACCACAACTGGGGACCATGCATCATTCTTACCTTGCACCTGTCCAAAGGCCTTCCTCCGTCTCCAGTCCTGCCGCTCTCACGGAGGCACTGGGAGCCTTGGACACTCTTGCCACAAGTAGCCCAAGCGTGGACATCTTCCTCATCCTGCTCCTCCACTGCTGACGTCAGGGAATTCCCTGGAGCTCCAAACATCTGCCTTTCCAGCTGGAGGATCATGTCTGGCAGCTCTCTGAGCCTCTTCACCTTTGGCAGCGCCACAGCATCCTGAGAGTCATATACTGGAAACTGGCACCTCCAGGACACTTGCTGCTCCTAGGATGCTTTTCTCTGGGAAAATCTTCTTGTACACGACATTGCTGCCGATTTTACTTCTAGGCCTTTCGTGGCCATCTGCATCCTCAGCCACAAGCAGGTTCTGATGATCAACAGGGCTCTGGGAGAGCAGGGACTCTTGTCTGTGGACAAAGAAAACAAAGACAACTTGTAAGAAGAAAACCTGGAGCTTCTAGTTAGAAGACAAAGGACTATTCAATCAAGGCAGGGCCAAAGCAGGAAACTTTCTAAAATGGAACAAGCAGCAGAAGCAGAGCAGTTTTGCAGAAGAAATTCCCCTCCCAGCACTTGGCTTAAGGAAAAAGCCTGATGTTTCTATGAGAGACTTGAGTTCATGTCTACTATTGGGTACCAGACATCTGAACATTTAGACTATTGGCTTTCCAGGCTCACACTATTCAAACCGGAAAGTGAAACTACTCTAAAAGCTAGAGGCGATTGCAAGAAATGTTTCTGCTCACACCACGACTGCCGACCATGCATCATTCTTACCTTGCACCTGTCCAAAGGCCTTCCTCCGTCTGCGCTCTGGCAACTCTCACCCAAGCTCGGGCAGGGATGGAGGCTCTTGCCACAAGTAGCCCAAGCCTGGAGATATTCCTCATCCTGATCTTCCACTGCTGACATCTAGGAATTCCCTGGAGCTGCAAACACTTGCCTTTGCTGCTCGAGGATCTTCTCTAGCACCATGCCAAATGCCTTCTCCTATGGCAGTCCTGCAGCATCCTGCGAGCCATGGACTGGAACTGGCACCTTCAGCATAGTTGCTCCTGGGAAACATCCTTCAGCCATTCCCTTACTGCAATGAGCTGGACTCCTACACCTTTGCAAGGCTCTTGCTGGATAGGTGCATCCTCAGCAATGAGACGGTTCTGCTGAGAGCCACGGCTCTGAGGGAGCAGCCAGTCCTGCCCAAAGGCCTTCCTCCGTCACCAGTCCTGCAGCTCCCACGGAGGCACTGGGAGCCCTGGACACTCTTGCCACAAGTAGCCCAAGCGTCGAGATCTTCCTCATCCTGCTCCTCCACTGCTGACATCAGGGAATTCCCTGGAGCTCCCAACATCTGCCTTTCCTGCTCGAGGATCGTGTCTGGCAGCTCTCTGAGCCTCTTACACTTTGGAAGCGCAACAGCATCCTAGGAGTCATATACTGGCAACTGGCACCTCCAGGACACTTGCTGCTCCTAGGATGCTTTTCTCTGGGAAAATCTTCTTGCACACAACCTTGCTGCAGATTTTACTTCTAGGCCTTTTGTGGCCATCTGCATCCGCAGCCACAAGCAGCTTCTGATGATCGACATGGCTCTGGGAGAGCAGGGACTCCTGTCTGTGGACAAAGAAAACAAAGACAACTTGTAAGAAGAAAACCTGGAGCTTCTAGTTAGAAGAGAAAGGACTATTCAATCAAGGCAGAGCCAAGGGAGGAAACTTTCTAAAATGGAACAAGCAGCAGAAGCACAGCAGTATTGCAGAAGAAATTCCCCTCCCAGCACTTGGCTTAAGGAAAACGCCTGATGTTTCTGTGAGAGACATGAGTTCATGTCTACTATTGGGTACCAGACATCTGAACATTTAGACTATTGGCTTTCCAGGCTCACGCTATTCAAACCGGAAAGTGAAACTACTCTAACAGTAAGGATGATTGCAAGAAATGTTTCTGTTTACACCACGACTGCCGACCATGCATCATTCTTACCTTGCACCTGTCCAAAGGCCTTCCTCCGTCTGCGCTCCGGCAACTCTCACCCAGGCAAGGGCAGGGATAGAGGCTCTTGCCACAAGTAGCCCAAGCATGGACATCTTCCTCATCCTGCTACTCTACTGCTGACGTCAGGGTATTCCCTGGAGCTGCAAACACCTGCCTTTGCTGCTCGAGGACCTTCTCTAGCATCATGCCAAACCCCTTCTCCTATGGCAGTGCTGCAGCATCCTGCGAGCCATGGACTGGAACTGGCACCTTCAGCATAGTTGCTCCTGGGAAACATCATTCAGCCATTCCCTTACTGCAATGAGCTGGACTCCTACTCCTTTGCAAGGCTCTTCCTGGACAGGTGCATCCTCAGCAATGAGACGGTTCTGCTGAGAGCCGCGGCTCTGAGGGAGCAGCCAGTCCTGCCCAAAGGCCTTCCTCCGCCTCCAGTCCCGCAGCTCCCACGGAGGCACTGGGAGCCTTGGACACTCTTGCCACAAGTAGCCCAAGCGTCGAGATCTTCCTCATCCTGCTCCTCCACTGCTGACGGCAGGGAATTCCCTGGAGCTGCAAACACCTGCCTTTGCTGCTCGAGGATCGTGTCTGGCAGCTCTCTGAGCCTCTTCACCTTTGGCTGTGCCACAGCATCCTTGGAGTCATATACTGGCAACTGGCACCTCCAGTACACTTGCTGCTCCTAGGATGCTTTTCTCTGGGAAAATCTTGCACACGACCTTGCTCCAGATTTTACTTCTAGGCCTTTTGTGGCCATCTGCATCCGCAGCCACAAGCAGCTTCTGATGATCGACATGGCTCTGGGAGAGCAGGGACTCCTGTCAGTGGACAAAGAAAACAAAGACAACTTGTAAGATTAAAACCTGGAGCTTCTAGTTAGAAGAGAAAGGACTATTCAATCAAGGCAGGGCCAGGGAGGAAACTTTCTAAAATGGAACAAGCAGCAGAAGCACAGTACTTTTGCAGAAGAAATTCCCCTCCCAGCACTTGGCTTAAGGAAAAAACCTCATGTTTCTATGAGAGACTTGAGTTCATGTCTACTATTGGATAGCAGACATCTGAACATTTAGACTACTGGCTTTCCAGGCTCACGCAATTCAAACCGAAATGTCAAACTATTTCAAAAGCTAGAGATGCTTCGAAGAAATGTTTCTGTACTCACCACAACTGGGGACCATGCATCATTCTTACCTTGCACCTGTCCAAAGGCCTTCCTCCGTCTCCAGTCCTGCCGCTCTCACGGAGGCACTGGGAGCCTTGGACACTCTTGCCACAAGTAGCCCAAGCATGGACATCTTCCTCATCCTGCTCCTCCACTGCTGACGTCAGGGAATTCCCTGGAGCTCCAAACATCTGCCTTTCCAGCTGGAGGATCATGTCTGGCAGCTCTCTGAGCCTCTTCACCTTTGGCAGCGCCACAGCATCCTAGGAGTCATATACTGGCAACTGGCACCTCCAGGACACTTGCTGCTCCTAGGATGCTTTTCTCTGGGAAAATCTTCTTGCACACGACCTTGCTGCCGATTTTACTTCTAGGCCTTTCGTGGCCATCTGCATCCTCAGCCACAAGCAGGTTCTGATGATCAACAGGGCTCTGGGAGAGCAGGGACTCCTGTCTGTGGACAAAGAAAACAAAGACAACTTGTAAGAAGAAAACCTGGAGCTTCTAGATAGAAGACAAAGGACTATTCAATCAAGGCAGGGCCAAAGCAGGAAACTTTCTAAAATGGAACAAGCAGCAGAAGCAGAGCAGTTTTGCAGAAGAAATTCCCCTCCCAGCACTTGGCTTAAGGAAAAAGCCTGATGTTTCTATGAGAGACTTGAGTTCATGTCTACTATTGGGTACCAGACATCTGAACATTTAGACTATTGGCTTTCCAGGCTCACGCTATTCAAACCGGAAAGTGAAACTACTCTAACAGTAGGGATGATTGCAAGAAATGTTTCTGTTTACACCACAACTGCCGACCATGCATCATTCTTACCTTGCACCTGTCCAAAGGCCTTCCTCTGTCTGCGCTCTGGCAACTCTCACCCAAGCTCGGGCAGGGATGGAGGCTCTTGCCACAAGTAGCCCAAGCCTGGAGATATTCCTCATCCTGATCTTCCACTGCTGACATCTAGGAATTCCCTGGAGCTGCAAACACCTGCCTTTGCGGCTCGAGGACCTTCTCTAGCACCATGCCAAACCCCTTCTCCTATGGCAGTGCTGCAGCATCCTGCGAGCCATGGACTGGAACTGGCACCTTCAGCATAGTTGCTCCTGGGAAACATCCTTCAGCCATTCCCTTACTGCAATGAGCTGGACTCCTACTCCTTTGCAAGGCTCTTCCTGGACAGGTGCATCCTCAGCAATGAGACGGTTCTGCTGAGAGCCATGGCTCTGAGGGAGCAGCGAGTCCTGTCCAAAGGCCTTCCTCTGACTCCACTCCTGCAGCTCTCACGGAGGCACTGGGAGCCTTGGACACTCTTGCCACAAGTAGCCCAAGCGTCGAGATCTTCCTCATCCTGCTCCTCCACTGCTGACATCAGGGAATTCCCTGGAGCTCCTAAAATCTGCCTTTCCTGCTCGAGGATCGTGTCTGGCAGCTCTCTGAGCCTCTTCGCCTTTGGCAGCGCCACAGCATCCTGAGAGTCATATACTGGAAACTGGCAGCTACAGGACACTTGCTGCTCCTAGGATGCTTTTCTCTGGGAAAATCTTCTTGGACACGACATTGCTCCAGTTTTTACTTCTAGGCCTTTCGTGGCCATCTGCATCCGCAGCCACAAGCAGCTTCTGATGATCGACATGGCTCTGGGAAAACAGGGACTCCTGTCTGTGGACAAAGAAAACAAAGACAACTTGTAAGAAGAAAACCTGGAGCTTCTAGATAGAAGACAAAGGACTATTCAATCAAGGCAGGGCCAAGGGAGGAAACTTTCTAAAATGGAACAAGCAGCAGAAGCACAGTAGTTTTGCAGAAGAAATTCCCTTCCCAGCACTTGGCTTAAGGAAAAAACCTCATGTTTCTATGAGAGACTTGAGTTCATGTCTACTACTGGGTACCAGACATCTGAACATTTAGACTATTGGCTTTCCAGGCTCACGCTATTCAAACCTGAAAGTGAAACTACTCTAACAGTAAGGATGATTGCAAGAAATGTTTCTGTTTACACCACGACTGCCGACCATGCATCATTCTTACCTTGCACCTGTCCAAAGGCCTTCCTCCATCTGCGCTCCAGCAACTCTCACTCAGGCAAGGGCAGGGATGGAGGCTCTTGCCACAAGTAGCCCAAGCGTGGACATCTTCCTCATCCTGCTACTCCACTGCTGACGTCAGGGTATTCCCTGGAGCTGCAAACACCTGCCTTTGCTGCTCGAGGATCTTCTCTAGCACCATGCAAAACCCCTTCTCCTATGGCAGTGCTGCAGCATCCTGCGAGCCACGGACTGGAACTGGCACCTCCAGCAAAGTTGCTCCTGGGAAACATCCCTCAGCCATTCCCTTACTGCAATGAGCTGGACTCCTACTCCTCTGCAATGCTCTTCCTGGACAGGTGCATCCTCAGCAATGAGACAGTTCTGCTGAGAGCCACAGCTCTGAGGAAGCAGCCAGTCCTGCCCAATGGTTGTCCTCTGTCACCAGTCCTGCAGCTCCCACGGAGGCACTGGGAGCCTTGGACACTCTTGCCACAAGTAGCCCAAGCGTGGACATCTTCCTCATCCTGCTCCTCCACTGCTGACGGCAGGGAATTCCCTGGTGCTCCCAACATCTGCCTTTCCTGCTGGAGGATCGTGTCTGGCAGATCTCTGAGCCTCTTTGCCTTTGGCAGCGCCACAGCATCCTAGGAGTCATATACTGGCAACTGGCACCTCCAGGACACTTGCTGCTCCTAGGATGCTTTCCTCTAGGAAAAACTTCTTGCACACGTCCTTGCTCCAGTTTTTACTCCTAGGCCATCTGCATTCTCAGCCACAAGAAGCTTCTGATGATCGACATGGCTCTGGGAGAGCAGGGACTCCTGTCTGTGGACAAAGAAAACAAAGACAACTTGTAAGATTAAAACCTGGAGCTTCTAGTTAGAAGAGAAAGGACAATTCAATCAAGGCAGGGCCAAAGCAGGAAACTTTCTAAAATGGAACAAGCAGCAGAAGCACAGTAGTTTTGCAGAAGAAATTCCCCTCCCCGCACTTGGCTTAAGGAAAAAGCCTGATGTTTCTATGAGAGACTTGAGTTCATGTCTACTATTGGATAGCAGACATCTGAACATTTAGACTACTGGCTTTCCAGGCTCACGCAATTCAAACCGGAATGTCAAACTATTTCAAAAGCTAGAGATGCTTCGAAGAAATGTTTCTGTATTCACCACAACTGGGGACCATGCATCATTCTTACCTTGCACCTGTCCAAAGGCCTTCCTCCGTCTCCAGTCCTGCCGCTCTCACGGAGGCACTGGGAGCCTTGGACACTCTTGCCACAAGTAGCCCAAGCGTGGACATCTTCCTCATCCTGCTCCTCCACTGCTGACGTCAGGGAATTCCCTGGAGCTCCAAACATCTGCCTTTCCAGCTGGAGGATCATGTCTGGCAGCTCTCTGAGCCTCTTCACCTTTGGCAGCGCCACAGCATCCTAGGAGTCATATACTGGCAACTGGCACCTCCAGGACACTTGCTGCTCCTAGGATGCTTTTCTCTGGGAAAATCTTCTTGTACACGACATTGCTGCCGATTTTACTTCTAGGCCTTTCGTGGCCATCTGCATCCTCAGCCACAAGCAGGTTCTGATGATCAACAGGGCTCTGGGAGAGCAGGGACTCCTGTCTGTGGACAAAGAAAACAAAGACAACTTGTAAGAAGAAAACCTGGAGCTTCTAGTTAGAAGACAAAGGACTATTCAATCAAGGCAGGGCCAAAGCAGGAAACTTTCTAAAATGGAACAAGCAGCAGAAGCAGAGCAGTTTTGCAGAAGAAATTCCCCTCCCAGCACTTGGCTTAAGGAAAAAGCCTGATGTTTCTATGAGAGACTTGAGTTCATGTCTACTATTGGGTACCAGACATCTGAACATTTAGACTATTGGCTTTCCAGGCTCACACTATTCAAACCGGAAAGTGAAACTACTCTAAAAGCTAGAGGCGATTGCAAGAAATGTTTCTGCTCACACCACGACTGCCGACCATGCATCATTCTTACCTTGCACCTGTCCAAAGGCCTTCCTCCGTCTGCGCTCTGGCAACTCTCACCCAAGCTCGGGCAGGGATGGAGGCTCTTGCCACAAGTAGCCCAAGCCTGGAGATATTCCTCATCCTGATCTTCCACTGCTGACATCTAGGAATTCCCTGGAGCTGCAAACACTTGCCTTTGCTGCTCGAGGATCTTCTCTAGCACCATGCCAAATGCCTTCTCCTATGGCAGTCCTGCAGCATCCTGCGAGCCATGGACTGGAACTGGCACCTTCAGCATAGTTGCTCCTGGGAAACATCCTTCAGCCATTCCCTTACTGCAATGAGCTGGACTCCTACACCTTTGCAAGGCTCTTCCTGGATAGGTGCATCCTCAGCAATGAGACGGTTCTGCTGAGAGCCACGGCTCTGAGGGAGCAGCCAGTCCTGCCCAAAGGCCTTCCTCCGTCACCAGTCCTGCAGCTCCCACGGAGGCACTGGGAGCCCTGGACACTCTTGCCACAAGTAGCCCAAGCGTCGAGATCTTCCTCATCCTGCTCCTCCACTGCTGACATCAGGGAATTCCCTGGAGCTCCCAACATCTGCCTTTCCTGCTCGAGGATCGTGTCTGGCAGCTCTCTGAGCCTCTTACACTTTGGAAGCGCAACAGCATCCTAGGAGTCATATACTGGCAACTGGCACCTCCAGGACACTTGCTGCTCCTAGGATGCTTTTCTCTGGGAAAATCTTCTTGCACACAACCTTGCTGCAGATTTTACTTCTAGGCCTTTTGTGGCCATCTGCATCCGCAGCCACAAGCAGCTTCTGATGATCGACATGGCTCTGGGAGAGCAGGGACTCCTGTCTGTGGACAAAGAAAACAAAGACAACTTGTAAGAAGAAAACCTGGAGCTTCTAGTTAGAAGAGAAAGGACTATTCAATCAAGGCAGAGCCAAGGGAGGAAACTTTCTAAAATGGAACAAGCAGCAGAAGCACAGCAGTATTGCAGAAGAAATTCCCCTCCCAGCACTTGGCTTAAGGAAAACGCCTGATGTTTCTGTGAGAGACATGAGTTCATGTCTACTATTGGGTACCAGACATCTGAACATTTAGACTATTGGCTTTCCAGGCTCACGCTATTCAAACCGGAAAGTGAAACTACTCTAACAGTAAGGATGATTGCAAGAAATGTTTCTGTTTACACCACGACTGCCGACCATGCATCATTCTTACCTTGCACCTGTCCAAAGGCCTTCCTCCGTCTGCGCTCCGGCAACTCTCACCCAGGCAAGGGCAGGGATAGAGGCTCTTGCCACAAGTAGCCCAAGCATGGACATCTTCCTCATCCTGCTACTCTACTGCTGACGTCAGGGTATTCCCTGGAGCTGCAAACACCTGCCTTTGCTGCTCGAGGACCTTCTCTAGCATCATGCCAAACCCCTTCTCCTATGGCAGTGCTGCAGCATCCTGCGAGCCATGGACTGGAACTGGCACCTTCAGCATAGTTGCTCCTGGGAAACATCATTCAGCCATTCCCTTACTGCAATGAGCTGGACTCCTACTCCTCTGCAATGCTCTTCCTGGACAGGTGCATCCTCAGCAATGAGACGGTTCTGCTGAGAGCCGCGGCTCTGAGGGAGCAGCCAGTCCTGCCCAAAGGCCTTCCTCCGCCTCCAGTCCCGCAGCTCCCACGGAGGCACTGGGAGCCTTGGACACTCTTGCCACAAGTAGCCCAAGCGTCGAGATCTTCCTCATCCTGCTCCTCCACTGCTGACGGCAGGGAATTCCCTGGAGCTGCAAACACCTGCCTTTGCTGCTCGAGGATCGTGTCTGGCAGCTCTCTGAGCCTCTTCACCTTTGGCTGTGCCACAGCATCCTTGGAGTCATATACTGGCAACTGGCACCTCCAGTACACTTGCTGCTCCTAGGATGCTTTTCTCTGGGAAAATCTTGCACACGACCTTGCTCCAGATTTTACTTCTAGGCCTTTTGTGGCCATCTGCATCCGCAGCCACAAGCAGCTTCTGATGATCGACATGGCTCTGGGAGAGCAGGGACTCCTGTCAGTGGACAAAGAAAACAAAGACAACTTGTAAGATTAAAACCTGGAGCTTCTAGTTAGAAGAGAAAGGACTATTCAATCAAGGCAGGGCCAGGGAGGAAACTTTCTAAAATGGAACAAGCAGCAGAAGCACAGTACTTTTGCAGAAGAAATTCCCCTCCCAGCACTTGGCTTAAGGAAAAAACCTCATGTTTCTATGAGAGACTTGAGTTCATGTCTACTATTGGATAGCAGACATCTGAACATTTAGACTACTGGCTTTCCAGGCTCACGCAATTCAAACCGAAATGTCAAACTATTTCAAAAGCTAGAGATGCTTCGAAGAAATGTTTCTGTACTCACCACAACTGGGGACCATGCATCATTCTTACCTTGCACCTGTCCAAAGGCCTTCCTCCGTCTCCAGTCCTGCCGCTCTCACGGAGGCACTGGGAGCCTTGGACACTCTTGCCACAAGTAGCCCAAGCATGGACATCTTCCTCATCCTGCTCCTCCACTGCTGACGTCAGGGAATTCCCTGGAGCTCCAAACATCTGCCTTTCCTGCTGGAGGATCATGTCTGGCAGCTCTCTGAGCCTCTTCACCTTTGGCAGCGCCACAGCATCCTAGGAGTCATATACTGGCAACTGGCACCTCCAGGACACTTGCTGCTCCTAGGATGCTTTTCTCTGGGAAAATCTTCTTGCACACGACCTTGCTGCCGATTTTACTTCTAGGCCTTTCGTGGCCATCTGCATCCTCAGCCACAAGCAGGTTCTGATGATCAACAGGGCTCTGGGAGAGCAGGGACTCCTGTCTGTGGACAAAGAAAACAAAGACAACTTGTAAGAAGAAAACCTGGAGCTTCTAGATAGAAGACAAAGGACTATTCAATCAAGGCAGGGCTAAAGCAGGAAACTTTCTAAAATGGAACAAGCAGCAGAAGCAGAGCAGTTTTGCAGAAGAAATTCCCCTCCCAGCACTTGGCTTAAGGAAAAAGCCTGATGTTTCTATGAGAGACTTGAGTTCATGTCTACTATTGGGTACCAGACATCTGAACATTTAGACTATTGGCTTTCCAGGCTCACACTATTCAAACCGGAAAGTGAAACTACTCTAACAGTAGGGATGATTGCAAGAAATGTTTCTGTTTACACCACAACTGCCGACCATGCATCATTCTTACCTTGCACCTGTCCAAAGGCCTTCCTCTGTCTGCGCTCTGGCAACTCTCACCCAAGCTCGGGCAGGGATGGAGGCTCTTGCCACAAGTAGCCCAAGCCTGGAGATATTCCTCATCCTGATCTTCCACTGCTGACATCTAGGAATTCCCTGGAGCTGCAAACACCTGCCTTTGCGGCTCGAGGACCTTCTCTAGCACCATGCCAAACCCCTTCTCCTATGGCAGTGCTGCAGCATCCTGCGAGCCATGGACTGGAACTGGCACCTTCAGCATAGTTGCTCCTGGGAAACATCCTTCAGCCATTCCCTTACTGCAATGAGCTGGACTCCTACTCCTTTGCAAGGCTCTTCCTGGACAGGTGCATCCTCAGCAATGAGACGGTTCTGCTGAGAGCCATGGCTCTGAGGGAGCAGCGAGTCCTGTCCAAAGGCCTTCCTCTGACTCCACTCCTGCAGCTCTCACGGAGGCACTGGGAGCCTTGGACACTCTTGCCACAAGTAGCCCAAGCGTCGAGATCTTCCTCATCCTGCTCCTCCACTGCTGACATCAGGGAATTCCCTGGAGCTCCTAAAATCTGCCTTTCCTGCTCGAGGATCGTGTCTGGCAGCTCTCTGAGCCTCTTCGCCTTTGGCAGCGCCACAGCATCCTGAGAGTCATATACTGGAAACTGGCAGCTACAGGACACTTGCTGCTCCTAGGATGCTTTTCTCTGGGAAAATCTTCTTGGACACGACATTGCTCCAGTTTTTACTTCTAGGCCTTTCGTGGCCATCTGCATCCGCAGCCACAAGCAGCTTCTGATGATCGACATGGCTCTGGGAAAACAGGGACTCCTGTCTGTGGACAAAGAAAACAAAGACAACTTGTAAGAAGAAAACCTGGAGCTTCTAGATAGAAGACAAAGGACTATTCAATCAAGGCAGGGCCAAGGGAGGAAACTTTCTAAAATGGAACAAGCAGCAGAAGCACAGTAGTTTTGCAGAAGAAATTCCCTTCCCAGCACTTGGCTTAAGGAAAAAACCTCATGTTTCTATGAGAGACTTGAGTTCATGTCTACTACTGGGTACCAGACATCTGAACATTTAGACTATTGGCTTTCCAGGCTCACGCTATTCAAACCTGAAAGTGAAACTACTCTAACAGTAAGGATGATTGCAAGAAATGTTTCTGTTTACACCACGACTGCCGACCATGCATCATTCTTACCTTGCACCTGTCCAAAGGCCTTCCTCCATCTGCGCTCCAGCAACTCTCACTCAGGCAAGGGCAGGGATGGAGGCTCTTGCCACAAGTAGCCCAAGCGTGGACATCTTCCTCATCCTGCTACTCCACTGCTGACGTCAGGGTATTCCCTGGAGCTGCAAACACCTGCCTTTGCTGCTCGAGGATCTTCTCTAGCACCATGCAAAACCCCTTCTCCTATGGCAGTGCTGCAGCATCCTGCGAGCCACGGACTGGAACTGGCACCTCCAGCAAAGTTGCTCCTGGGAAACATCCCTCAGCCATTCCCTTACTGCAATGAGCTGGACTCCTACTCCTCTGCAATGCTCTTCCTGGACAGGTGCATCCTCAGCAATGAGACAGTTCTGCTGAGAGCCACAGCTCTGAGGAAGCAGCCAGTCCTGCCCAATGGTTGTCCTCTGTCACCAGTCCTGCAGCTCCCACGGAGGCACTGGGAGCCTTGGACACTCTTGCCACAAGTAGCCCAAGCGTGGACATCTTCCTCATCCTGCTCCTCCACTGCTGACGTCAGGGAATTCCCTGGTGCTCCCAACATCTGCCTTTCCTGCTGGAGGATCGTGTCTGGCAGATCTCTGAGCCTCTTTGCCTTTGGCAGCGCCACAGCATCCTAGGAGTCATATACTGGCAACTGGCACCTCCAGGACACTTGCTGCTCCTAGGATGCTTTCCTCTAGGAAAAACTTCTTGCACACGTCCTTGCTCCAGTTTTTACTCCTAGGCCATCTGCATTCTCAGCCACAAGAAGCTTCTGATGATCGACATGGCTCTGGGAGAGCAGGGACTCCTGTCTGTGGACAAAGAAAACAAAGACAACTTGTAAGATTAAAACCTGGAGCTTCTAGTTAGAAGAGAAAGGACAATTCAATCAAGGCAGGGCCAAAGCAGGAAACTTTCTAAAATGGAACAAGCAGCAGAAGCACAGTAGTTTTGCAGAAGAAATTCCCCTCCCCGCACTTGGCTTAAGGAAAAAGCCTGATGTTTCTATGAGAGACTTGAGTTCATGTCTACTATTGGATAGCAGACATCTGAACATTTAGACTACTGGCTTTCCAGGCTCACGCAATTCAAACCGGAATGTCAAACTATTTCAAAAGCTAGAGATGCTTCGAAGAAATGTTTCTGTATTCACCACAACTGGGGACCATGCATCATTCTTACCTTGCACCTGTCCAAAGGCCTTCCTCCGTCTCCAGTCCTGCCGCTCTCACGGAGGCACTGGGAGCCTTGGACACTCTTGCCACAAGTAGCCCAAGCGTGGACATCTTCCTCATCCTGCTCCTCCACTGCTGACGTCAGGGAATTCCCTGGAGCTCCAAACATCTGCCTTTCCAGCTGGAGGATCATGTCTGGCAACTCTCTGAGCCTCTTCACCTTTGGCAGCGCCACAGCATCCTAGGAGTCATATACTGGCAACTGGCACCTCCAGGACACTTGCTGCTCCTAGGATGCTTTTCTCTGGGAAAATCTTCTTGCACACGACCTTGCTGCCGATTTTACTTCTAGGCCTTTCGTGGCCATCTGCATCCTCAGCCACAAGCAGCTTCTGATGATCAACAGGGCTCTGGGAGAGCAGGGACTCCTGTCTGTGGACAAAGAAAACAAAGACAACTTGTAAGAAGAAAACCTGGAGCTTCTAGTTAGAAGACAAAGGACTATTCAATCAAGGCAGGGCCAAAGCAGGAAACTTTCTAAAATGGAACAAGCAGCAGAAGCAGAGCAGTTTTGCAGAAGAAATTCCCCTCCCAGCACTTGGCTTAAGGAAAAAGCCTGATGTTTCTATGAGAGACTTGAGTTCATGTCTACTATTGGGGAGCAGACGTCTGAACATTTAGAGTATTGGCGCTCCAGGCTCACGCTATTCAAACCGGAAAGTGAAACTACTCTAAAAGGTAGAGGCGATTGCAAGAAATGTTTCTGCTCACACCACGACTGCCGACCATCCATCATTCTTACCTTGCACCTGTCCAAAGGCCTTCCTCCGTCTGCGCTCTGGCAACTCTCACCCAAGCTCGGGCAGGGATGGAGGCTCTTGCCACAAGTAGCCCAAGCCTGGAGATATTCCTCATCCTGATCTTCCACTGCTGACATCTAGGAATTCCCTGGAGCTGCAAACACCTGCCTTTGCTGCTCGAGGATCTTCTCTAGCACCATGCCAAATGCCTTCTCCTATGGCAGTGCTGCAGCATCCTGCGAGCCATGGACTGGAACTGGCACCTTCAGCATAGTTGCTCCTGGGAAACATCCTTCAGCCATTCCCTTACTGCAATGAGCTGGACTCCTACTCCTTTGCAAGGCTCTTCCTGGATAGGTGCATCCTCAGCAATGAGACGGTTCTGCTGAGAGCCACGGCTCTGAGGGTGCAGCCAGTCCTGCCCAAAGGCCTTCCTCCGTCTCCACTCCTGCAGCTCCCACGGAGGCACTGGGAGCCTTGGACACTCTTGCCACAAGTAGCCCAAGCGTCGAGATCTTCCTCATCCTGCTCCTCCACTGCTGACATCAGGGAATTCCCTGGAGCTCCCAACATCTGCCTTTCCTGCTCGAGGATCGTGTCTGGCAGCTCTCTGAGCCTCTTACACTTTGGAAGCGCAACAGCATCCTAGGAGTCATATACTGGCAACTGGCACCTCCAGGACACTTGCTGCTCCTAGGATGCTTTTCTCTGGGAAAATCTTCTTGCACACAACCTTGCTGCAGATTTTACTTCTAGGCCTTTTGTGGCCATCTGCATCCGCAGCCACAAGCAGCTTCTGATGATCGACATGGCTCTGGGAGAGCAGGGACTCCTGTCTGTGGACAAAGAAAACAAAGACAACTTGTAAGAAGAAAACCTGGAGCTTCTAGTTAGAAGAGAAAGGACTATTCAATCAAGGCAGAGCCAAGGGAGGAAACTTTCTAAAATGGAACAAGCAGCAGAAGCACAGCAGTATTGCAGAAGAAATTCCCCTGCCAGCACTTGGCTTAAGGAAAACGCCTGATGTTTCTGTGAGAGACATGAGTTCATGTCTACTATTGGGTACCAGACATCTGAACATTTAGACTATTGGCTTTCCAGGCTCACGCTATTCAAACCGGAAAGTGAAACTACTCTAACAGTAAGGATGATTGCAAGAAATGTTTCTGTTTACACCACGACTGCCGACCATCCATCATTCTTACCTTGCACCTGTCCAAAGGCCTTCCTCCGTCTGCGCTCCGGCAACTCTCACCCAGGCAAGGGCAGGGATAGAGGCTCTTGCCACAAGTAGCCCAAGCATGGACATCTTCCTCATCCTGCTACTCTACTGCTGACGTCAGGGTATTCCCTGGAGCTGCAAACACCTGCCTTTGCTGCTCGAGGACCTTCTCTAGAACCATGCCAAACCCCTTCTCCTATGGCAGTGCTGCAGCATCCTGCGAGCCATGGACTGGAACTGGCACCTTCAGAATAGTTGCTCCTGGGAAACATCATTCAGCCATTCCCTTACTGCAATGAGCTGGACTCCTACTCCTCTGCAAGGCTCTTCCTAGACAGGTGCATCCTCAGCAATGAGACGGTTCTGCTGAGAGCCATGGCTCTGAGGGAGGAGCCAGTCCTGTCCAAAGGCCTTCCTCTGACTCCACTCCTGCAGCTCTCACGGAGGCACTGGGAGCCTTGGACACTCTTGCCACAAGTAGCCCAAGCGTGGACATCTTCCTCATCCTGCTCCTCCACTGCTGACATCAGGGAATTCCCTGGAGCTCCTAAAATCTGCCTTTCCTGCTCGAGGATCGTGTCTGGCAGCTCTCTGAGCCTCTTTGCCTTTGGCAGCGCCACAGCATCCTAGGAGTCATATACTGGCAACTGGCACCTCCAGGACACTTGCTGCTCCTAGGATGCTTTTCTCTGGGAAAATCTTCTTGGACACGACACTGCTCCAGTTTTTACTTCTAGGCCTTTCGTGGCCATCTGCATTCTCAGACACAAGCAGGTTCTGATGATCAACATGGCACTGGGAGAGCAGGGACCCCTGTCTGTGGACAAAGAAAACAAAGACAACTTGTAAGAAGAAAACCTGGAGCTTCTAGTTAGAAGAGAACGGACTTTTCAATCAAGGCAGGGCCAAGGGAGGAAACTTTCTAAAATGGAACAAGCAGCAGAAGCACAGTACTTTTGCAGAAGAAATTCCCTTCCCAGCACTTGGCTTAAGGAAAAAACCTCATGTTTCTATGAGAGACTTGAGTTCATGTCTACTACTGGGTACCAGACATCTGAACATTTAGACTATTGGCTTTCCAGGCTCACGCTATTCAAACCGGAAAGTGAAACTACTCTAACAGTAAGGATGATTGCAAGAAATGTTTCTGCTCGCACCACGACTGCCGACCATGCATCATTCTTACCTTGCACCTGTCCAAAGGCCTTCCTGCGTCTGCGCTCCGGCAACTCTCACCCAGGCAAGGGCAAGGATGGAGGCTCTTGCCACAAGTAGCCCAAGCGTAGACATCTTCCTCATCCTGCTACTCCACTGCTGACGTCAGGGTATTCCCTGGAGCTGCAAACACCTGCCTTTGCTGCTCGAGGACCTTCTCTAGCACCATGCCAAACCCCTTCTCCTATGGCAGTGCTGCAGCATCCTGCGAGCCATGGACTGGAACTGGCACCTTCAGCATAGTTGCTCCTGGGAAACATCCTTCAGCCATTCCCTTACTGCAATGAGCTGGACTCCTACTCCTTTGCAAGGCTCTTCCTGGACAGGTGCATCCTCAGCAATGAGACGGTTCTGCTGAGAGCCATGGCTCTGAGGGAGCAGCGAGTCCTGTCCAAAGGCCTTCCTCTGACTCCACTCCTGCAGCTCCCACGGAGGCACTGGGAGCCTTGGACACTCTTGCCACAAGTAGCCCAAGCGTCGAGATCTTCCTCATCCTGCTCCTCCACTGCTGACATCAGGGAATTCCCTGGAGCTCCTAAAATCTGCCTTTCCTGCTCGAGGATCGTGTCTGGCAGCTCTCTGAGCCTCTTCGCCTTTGGCAGCGCCACAGCATCCTGAGAGTCATATACTGGAAACTGGCAGCTACAGGACACTTGCTGCTCCTAGGATGCTTTTCTCTGGGAAAATCTTCTTGGACACGACATTGCTCCAGTTTTTACTTCTAGGCCTTTCGTGGCCATCTGCATCCGCAGCCACAAGCAGCTTCTGATGATCGACATGGCTCTGGGAAAACAGGGACTCCTGTCTGTGGACAAAGAAAACAAAGACAACTTGTAAGAAGAAAACCTGGAGCTTCTAGATAGAAGACAAAGGACTATTCAATCAAGGCAGGGCCAAGGGAGGAAACTTTCTAAAATGGAACAAGCAGCAGAAGCACAGTAGTTTTGCAGAAGAAATTCCCTTCCCAGCACTTGGCTTAAGGAAAAAACCTCATGTTTCTATGAGAGACTTGAGTTCATGTCTACTATTGGGTACCAGACATCTGAACATTTAGACTATTGGCTTTCCAGGCTCACGCTATTCAAACCTGAAAGTGAAACTACTCTAACAGTAAGGATGATTGCAAGAAATGTTTCTGTTTACACCACGACTGCCGACCATGCATCATTCTTACCTTGCACCTGTCCAAAGGCCTTCCTCCGTCTGCGCTCCAGCAACTCTCACTCAGGCAAGGGCAGGGATGGAGGCTCTTGCCACAAGTAGCCCAAGCGTGGACATCTTCCTCATCCTGCTACTCCACTGCTGACGTCAGGGTATTCCCTGGAGCTGCAAACACCTGCCTTTGCTGCTCGAGGATCTTCTCTAGCACCATGCAAAACCCCTTCTCCTATGGCAGTGCTGCAGCATCCTGCGAGCCACGGACTGGAACTGGCACCTCCAGCAAAGTTGCTCCTGGGAAACATCCCTAAGCCATTCCCTTACTGCAATGAGCTGGACTCCTACTCCTCTGCAATGCTCTTCCTGGACAGGTGCATCCTCAGCAATGAGACAGTTCTGCTGAGAGCCACAGCTCTGAGGAAGCAGCCAGTCCTGCCCAATGGTTGTCCTCTGTCACCAGTCCTGCAGCTCCCACGGAGGCACTGGGAGCCTTGGACACTCTTGCCACAAGTAGCCCAAGCGTGGACATCTTCCTCATCCTGCTCCTCCACTGCTGACGTCAGGGAATTCCCTGGTGCTCCCAACATCTGCCTTTCCTGCTGGAGGATCGTGTCTGGCAGATCTCTGAGATTCTTTGCCTTTGGCAGCGCCAGAGCATCCTAGGAGTCATATACTGGCAACTGGCACCTCCAGGACACTTGCTGCTCCTAGGATGCTTTCCTCTAGGAAAAACTTCTTGCACACGTCCTTGCTCCAGTTTTTACTCCTAGGCCTTTCGTGGCCATCTGCATTCTCAGCCACAAGCAGCTTCTGATGATCGACATGGCTCTGGGAGAGCAGGGACTCCTGTCTGTGGACAAAGAAAACAAAGACAACTTGTAAGAAGAAAACCTGGAGCTTCTAGATAGAAGAGAAAGGACTATTCAATCAAGGCAGGGCCAAAGCAGGAAACTTTCTAAAATGGAACAAGCAGCAGAAACACAGTAGTTTTGCAGAAGAAATTCCCCTCCCAGCACTTGGCTTAAGGAAAAAGCCTGATGTTTCTATGAGAGACTTGAGTTCATGTCTACTATTGGGTACCAGACATCTGAACATTTAGACTATTGGCTTTCCAGGCTCACGCTATTCAAACCGGAAAGTGAAACTACTCTAACAGTAGGGATGATTGCAAGAAATGTTTCTGTTTACACCACGACTGCCGACCATGCATCATTCTTACCTTGCACCTGTCCAAAGGCCTTCCTCCGTCTCCAGTCCTGCCGCTCTCACGGAGGCACTGGGAGCCTTGGACACTCTTGCCACAAGTAGCCCAAGCGTGGACATCTTCCTCATCCTGCTCCTCCACTGCTGACGTCAGGGAATTCCCTGGAGCTCCAAACATCTGCCTTTCCAGCTGGAGGATCATGTCTGGCAGCTCTCTGAGCCTCTTCACCTTTGGCAGCGCCACAGCATCCTAGGAGTCATATACTGGCAACTGGCACCTCCAGGACACTTGCTGCTCCTAGGATGCTTTTCTCTGGGAAAATCTTCTTGCACACGACATTGCTGCCGATTTTACTTCTAGGCCTTTCGTGGCCATCTGCATCCTCAGCCACAAGCAGGTTCTGATGATCAACAGGGCTCTGGGAGAGCAGGGACTCCTGTCTGTGGACAAAGAAAACAAAGACAACTTGTAAGAAGAAAACCTGGAGCTTCTAGTTAGAAGACAAAGGACTATTCAATCAAGGCAGGGCCAAAGCAGGAAACTTTCTAAAATGGAACAAGCAGCAGAAGCAGAGCAGTTTTGCAGAAGAAATTCCCCTCCCAGCACTTGGCTTAAGGAAAAAGCCTGATGTTTCTATGAGAGACTTGAGTTCATGTCTACTATTGGGTACCAGACATCTGAACATTTAGACTATTGGCTTTCCAGGCTCACACTATTCAAACCGGAAAGTGAAACTACTCTAAAAGCTAGAGGCGATTGCAAGAAATGTTTCTGCTCACACCACGACTGCCGACCATGCATCATTCTTACCTTGCACCTGTCCAAAGGCCTTCCTCCGTCTGCGCTCTGGCAACTCTCACCCAAGCTCGGGCAGGGATGGAGGCTCTTGCCACAAGTAGCCCAAGCCTGGAGATATTCCTCATCCTGATCTTCCACTGCTGACATCTAGGAATTCCCTGGAGCTGCAAACACTTGCCTTTGCTGCTCGAGGATCTTCTCTAGCACCATGCCAAATGCCTTCTCCTATGGCAGTGCTGCAGCATCCTGCGAGCCATGGACTGGAACTGGCACCTTCAGCATAGTTGCTCCTGGGAAACATCCTTCAGCCATTCCCTTACTGCAATGAGCTGGACTCCTACACCTTTGCAAGGCTCTTCCTGGATAGGTGCATCCTCAGCAATGAGACGGTTCTGCTGAGAGCCACGGCTCTGAGGGAGCAGCCAGTCCTGCCCAAAGGCCTTCCTCCGTCACCAGTCCTGCAGCTCCCACGGAGGCACTGGGAGCCCTGGACACTCTTGCCACAAGTAGCCCAAGCGTCGAGATCTTCCTCATCCTGCTCCTCCACTGCTGACATCAGGGAATTCCCTGGAGCTCCCAACATCTGCCTTTGCTGCTGGAGGATCATGTCTGGCAGCTCTCTGAGCCTCTTACACTTTGGAAGCGCCACAGCATCCTAGGAGTCATATACTGGCAACTGGCACCTCCAGGACACTTGCTGCTCCTAGGATGCTTTTCTCTGGGAAAATCTTCTTGCACACAACCTTGCTGCAGATTTTACTTCTAGGCCTTTTGTGGCCATCTGCATCCGCAGCCACAAGCAGCTTCTGATGATCGACATGGCTCTGGGAGAGCAGGGACTCCTGTCTGTGGACAAAGAAAACAAAGACAACTTGTAAGAAGAAAACCTGGAGCTTCTAGTTAGAAGAGAAAGGACTATTCAATCAAGGCAGAGCCAAGGGAGGAAACTTTCTAAAATGGAACAAGCAGCAGAAGCACAGCAGTATTGCAGAAGAAATTCCCCTCCCAGCACTTGGCTTAAGGAAAACGCCTGATGTTTCTATGAGAGACTTGAGTTCATGTCTACTATTGGGTACCAGACATCTGAACATTTGGACTATTGGCTTTCCAGGCTCACGCTATTCAAACCGGAAAGTGAAACTACTCTAACAGTAGGGATGATTGCAAGAAATGTTTCTGTTTACACCACGACTGCCGACCATGCATCATTCTTACCTTGCACCTGTCCAAAGGCCTTCCTCCGTCTGCGCTCCGGCAACTCTCACCCAGGCAAGGGCAAGGATGGAGGCCCTTGCCACAAGTAGCCCAAGCGTGGACATCTTCCTCATCCTGCTACTCCACTGCTGACGTCAGGGTATTCCCTGGAGCTGCAAACACCTGCCTTTGCTGCTCGAGGACCTTCTCTAGCACCATGCCAAACCCCTTCTCCTATGGCAGTGCTGCAGCATCCTGCGAGCCATGGACTGGAACTGGCACCTTCAGCATAGTTGCTCCTGGGAAACATCATTCAGCCATTCCCTTACTGCAATGAGCTGGACTCCTACTCCTCTGCAAGGCTCTTCCTGGACAGGTGCATCCTCAGCAATGAGACGGTTCTGCTGAGAGCCATGGCTCTGAGGGAGCAGCCAGTCCTGTCAAAAGGCCTTCCTCTGCCACCAGTCCTGCAGCTCCCACGGAGGCACTGGGAGCCTTGGACACTCTTGCCACAAGTAGCCCAAGCGTGGACATCTTCCTCATCCTGCTCCTCCACTGCTGACGTCAGGGAATTCCCTGGTGCTCCCAACATCTGCCTTTCCTGCTGGAGGATCGTGTCTGGCAGATCTCTGAGCCTCTTTGCCTTTGGCAGCGCCACAGCATCCTAGGAGTCATATACTGGCAACTGGCACCTCCAGGACACTTGCTGCTCCTAGGATGCTTTCCTCTAGGAAAATCTTCTTGCACACGTCCTTGCTCCAGTTTTTACTCTTAGGCCTTTCGTGGCCATCTGCATTCTCAGCCACAAGAAGCTTCTGATAATCGACATGGCTCTGGGAGAGCAGGGACTCCTGTCTGTGGACAAAGAAAACAAAGACAACTTGTAAGAAGAAAACCTGGAGCTTCTAGTTAGAAGAAAAAGGACTATTCAATCAAGGCAGGGCCAAAGGAGGAAACTTTCTAAAATGGAACAAGCAGCAGAAGCACAGTAGTTTTGCAGAAGAAATTCCCCTCCCAGCACTTGGCTTAAGGAAAAAGCCTGATGTTTCTATGAGAGACATGAGTTCATGTCTACTATTGGGTACCAGACATCTGAACATTTAGACTATTGGCTTTCCAGGCTCACGCTATTCAAACCGGAAAGTGAAACTACTCTAACAGTAGGGATGATTGCAAGAAATGTTTCTGTTTACACCACGACTGCCGACCATGCATCATTCTTACCTTGCACCTGTCCAAAGGCCTTCCTCCGTCTGCGCTCTGGCAACTCTCACCCAAGCTCGGGCAGGGATGGAGGCTCTTGCCACAAGCAGCCCAAGCCTGGAGATATTCCTCATCCTGATCTTCCACTGCTGACATCTAGGAATTCCCTGGAGCTGCAAACACTTGCATTTGCTGCTCGAGGATCTTCTCTAGCATCATGCCAAACGCCTTCTCCTATGGCAGTGCTGCAGCATCCTGCAAGTCACGGACTGGAACTGGCACCTCCAGCAAAGTTGCTCCTGGGAAACATCCCTCAGCCATTCCCTTACTGCAATGAGCTGGACTACTACTCCTCTGCAATGCTCTTCCTGGACAGGTGCATCCTCAGCAATGAGACGGTTCTGCTGAGAGCCGCGGCTCTGAGGGAGCAGCCAGTCCTGCCCAAAGGCCTTCCTCCGCCTCCAGTCCCGCAGCTCCCACGGAGGCACTGGGAGCCTTGGACACTCTTGCCACAAGTAGCCCAAGCGTCGAGATCTTCCTCATCCTGCTCCTCCACTGCTGACGGCAGGGAATTCCCTGGAGCTGCAAACACCTGCCTTTGCTGCTCGAGGATCGTGTCTGGCAGCTCTCTGAGCCTCTTCACCTTTGGCTGCGCCACAGCATCCTTGGAGTCATATACTGGCAACTGGCACCTCCAGTACACTTGCTGCTCCTAGGATGCTTTTCTCTGGGAAAATCTTCTTGCACACAACCTTGCTGCAGATTTTACTTCTAGGCCTTTTGTGGCCATCTGCATCCGCAGCCACAAGCAGCTTCTGATGATCGACATGGCTCTGGGAGAGCAGGGACTCCTGTCTGTGGACAAAGAAAACAAAGACAACTTGTAAGATTAAAACCTGGAGCTTCTAGTTAGAAGAGAAAGGACTATTCAATCAAGGCAGGGCCAAGGGAGGAAACTTTCTAAAATGGAACAAGCAGCAGAAGCACAGTACTTTTGCAGAAGAAATTCCCCTCCCAGCACTTGGCTTAAGGAAAAAGCATGATGTTTCTATGAGAGACTTGAGTTCATGTCTACTATTGGATAGCAGACATCTGAACATTTAGACTACTGGCTTTCCAGGCTCACGCAATTCAAACCGGAATGTCAAACTATTTCAAAAGCTAGAGATGCTTCGAAGAAATGTTTCTGTACTCACCACAACTGGGGACCATGCATCATTCTTACCTTGCACCTGTCCAAAGGCCTTCCTCCGTCTCCAGTCCTGCCGCTCTCACGGAGGCACTGGGAGCCTTGGACACTCTTGCCACAAGTAGCCCAAGCATGGACATCTTCCTCATCCTGCTCCTCCACTGCTGACGTCAGGGAATTCCCTGGAGCTCCAAACATCTGCCTTTCCAGCTGGAGGATCATGTCTGGCAGCTCTCTGAGCCTCTTCACCTTTGGCAGCGCCACAGCATCCTAGGAGTCATATACTGGCAACTGGCACCTCCAGGACACTTGCTGCTCCTAGGATGCTTTTCTCTGGGAAAATCTTCTTGCACACGACATTGCTGCCGATTTTACTTCTAGGCCTTTCGTGGCCATCTGCATCCTCAGCCACAAGCAGGTTCTGATGATCAACAGGGCTCTGGGAGAGCAGGGACTCCTGTCTGTGGACAAAGAAAACAAAGACAACTTGTAAGAAGAAAACCTGGAGCTTCTAGTTAGAAGAAAAAGGACTATTCAATCAAGGCAGGGCCAAAGGAGGAAACTTTATAAAATGGAACAAGCAGCAGAAGCACAGTAGTTTTGCAGAAGAAATTCCCCTCCCAGCACTTGGCTTAAGGAAAAAGCCTGATGTTTCTATGAGAGACATGAGTTCATGTCTACTACTGGGTACCAGACATCTGAACATTTAGACTATTGGCTTTCCAGGCTCACGCTATTCAAACCGGAAAGTGAAACTACTCTAACAGTAAGGATGATTGCAAGAAATGTTTCTGTTTACACCACGACTGCCGACCATGCATCATTCTTACCTTGCACCTGTCCAAAGGCCTTCCTCCGTCTGCGCTCTGGCAACTCTCACCCAAGCTCGGGCAGGGATGGAGGCTCTTGCCACAAGTAGCCCAAGCCTGGAGATATTCCTCATCCTGATCTTCCACTGCTGACATCTAGGAATTCCCTGGAGCTGCAAACACTTGCATTTGCTGCTCGAGGATCTTCTCTAGCATCATGCCAAACGCCTTCTCCTATGGCAGTGCTGCAGCATCCTGCAAGTCACGGACTGGAACTGGCACCTCCAGCAAAGTTGCTCCTGGGAAACATCCCTCAGCCATTCCCTTACTGCAATGAGCTGGACTCCTACTCCTCTGCAATGCTCTTCCTGGACAGGTGCATCCTCAGCAATGAGACGGTTCTGCTGAGAGCCGCGGCTCTGAGGGAGCAGCCAGTCCTGCCCAAAGGCCTTCCTCCGCCTCCAGTCCCGCAGCTCCCACGGAGGCACTGGGAGCCTTGGACACTCTTGCCACAAGTAGCCCAAGCATGGACATCTTCCTCATCCTGCTCCTCCACTGCTGACGGCAGGGAATTCCCTGGAGCTGCAAACACCTGCCTTTGCTGCTCGAGGATCGTGCCTGGCAGCTCTCTGAGCCTCTTCACCTTTGGCTGCGCCACAGCATCCTTGGAGTCATATACTGGCAACTGGCACCTCCAGGACACTTGCTGCTCCTAGGATGCTTTTCTCTGGGAAAATCTTCTTGCATACGACCTTGCTGCCGATTTTACTTCTAGGCCTTTCGTGGCCATCTGCATCCTCAGCCACAAGCAGGTTCTGATGATCAACAGGGCTCTGGGAGAGCAGGGACTCCTGTCTGTGGACAAAGAAAACAAAGACAACTTGTAAGAAGAAAACCTGGAGCTTCTAGTTAGAAGACAAAGGACTATTCAATCAAGGCAGGGCCAAAGCAGGAAACTTTCTAAAATGGAACAAGCAGCAGAAGCAGAGCAGTTTTGCAGAAGAAATTCCCCTCCCAGCACTTGGCTTAAGGAAAAAGCCTGATGTTTCTATGAGAGACTTGAGTTCATGTCTACTATTGGGTACCAGACATCTGAACATTTAGACTATTGGCTTTCCAGGCTCACGCTATTCAAACCGGAAAGTGAAACTACTCTAACAGTAGGGATGATTGCAAGAAATGTTTCTGTTTACACCACAACTGCCGACCATGCATCATTCTTACCTTGCACCTGTCCAAAGGCCTTCCTCTGTCTGCGCTCTGGCAACTCTCACCCAAGCTCGGGCAGGGATGGAGGCTCTTGCCACAAGTAGCCCAAGCCTGGAGATATTCCTCATCCTGATCTTCCACTGCTGACATCTAGGAATTCCCTGGAGCTGCAAACACCTGCCTTTGCGGCTCGAGGACCTTCTCTAGCACCATGCCAAACCCCTTCTCCTATGGCAGTGCTGCAGCATCCTGCGAGCCATGGACTGGAACTGGCACCTTCAGCATAGTTGCTCCTGGGAAACATCCTTCAGTCATTCCCTTACTGCAATGAGCTGGACTCCTACTCCTTTGCAAGGCTCTTCCTGGACAGGTGCATCCTCAGCAATGAGACGGTTCTGCTGAGAGCCATGGCTCTGAGGGAGCAGCGAGTCCTGTCCAAAGGACTTCCTCTGACTCCACTCCTGCAGCTCTCACGGAGGCACTGGGAGCCTTGGACACTCTTGCCACAAGTAGCCCAAGCGTCGAGATCTTCCTCATCCTGCTCCTCCACTGCTGACATCAGGGAATTCCCTGGAGCTCCTAAAATCTGCCTTTCCTGCTCGAGGATCGTGTCTGGCAGCTCTCTGAGCCTCTTCGCCTTTGGCAGCGCCACAGCATCCTGAGAGTCATATACTGGAAACTGGCAGCTACAGGACACTTGCTGCTCCTAGGATGCTTTTCTCTGGGAAAATCTTCTCGGACACGACATTGCTCCAGTTTTTACTTCTAGGCCTTTCGTGGCCATCTGCATCCGCAGCCACAAGCAGCTTCTGATGATCGACATGGCTCTGGGAAAACAGGGACTCCTGTCTGTGGACAAAGAAAACAAAGACAACTTGTAAGAAGAAAACCTGGAGCTTCTAGATAGAAGACAAAGGACTGTTCAATCAAGGCAGGGCCAAGGGAGGAAACTTTCTAAAATGGAACAAGCAGCAGAAGCACAGTAGTTTTGCAGAAGAAATTCCCTTCCCAGCACTTGGCTTAAGGAAAAAACCTCATGTTTCTATGAGAGACTTGAGTTCATGTCTACTACTGGGTACCAGACATCTGAACATTTAGACTATTGGCTTTCCAGGCTCACGCTATTCAAACCGGAAAGTGAAACTACTCTAACAGTAAGGATGATTGCAAGAAATGTTTCTGTTTACACCACGACTGCCGACCATGCATCATTCTTACCTTGCACCTGTCCAAAGGCCTTCCTCCATCTGCGCTCCGGCAACTCTCACCCAGGCAAGGGCAGGGATGGAGGCTCTTGCCACAAGTAGCCCAAGCGTGGACATCTTCCTCATCCTGCTACTCCACTGCTGACGTCAGGGTATTCCCTGGAGCTGCAAACACCTGCCTTTGCTGCTCGAGGATCTTCTCTAGCACCATGCAAAACCCCTTCTCCTATGGCAGCGCTGCAGCATCCTGCGAGCCACGGACTGGAACTGGCACCTCCAGCAAAGTTGCTCCTGGGAAACATCCTTCAGCCATTCCCTTACTGCAATGAGCTGGACTCCTACTCCTCTGCAATGCTCTTCCTGGACAGGTGCATCCTCAGCAATGAGACGGTTCTGCTGAGAGCCACAGCTCTGAGGGAGCAGCCAGTCCTGCCCAATGGTTGCCCTCTGTCACCAGTCCTGCAGCTCCCACGGAGGCACTGGGAGCCTTGGACACTCTTGCCACAAGTAGCCCAAGCGTGGACATCTTCCTCATCCTGCTCCTCCACTGCTGACGTCAGGGAATTCCCTGGTGCTCCCAACATCTGCCTTTCCTGCTGGAGGATCATGTCTGGCAGATCTCTGAGCCTCTTTGCCTTTGGCAGCGCCACAGCATCCTAGGAGTCATATACTGGCAACTGGCACCTCCAGGACACTTGCTGCTCCTAGGATGCTTTTCTCTGGGAAAATCTTCTTGCACACAACCTTGCTGCAGATTTTACTTCTAGGCCTTTCGTGGCCATCTGCATCCTCAGCCACAAGCAGGTTCTGATGATCAACAGGGCTCTGGGAGAGCAGGGACTCCTGTCTGTGGACAAAGAAAACAAAGACAACTTGTAAGAAGAAAACCTGGAGCTTCTAGTTAGAAGAAAAAGGACTATTCAATCAAGGCAGGGCCAAAGGAGGAAACTTTCTAAAATGGAACAAGCAGCAGAAGCACAGTAGTTTTGCAGAAGAAATTCCCCTCCCAGCACTTGGCTTAAGGAAAAAGCCTGATGTTTCTATGAGAGACATGAGTTCATGTCTACTATTGGGTACCAGACATCTGAACATTTAGACTATTGGCTTTCCAGGCTCACGCTATTCAAACCGGAAAGTGAAACTACTCTAACAGTAGGGATGATTGCAAGAAATGTTTCTGTTTACACCACGACTGCCGACCATGCATCATTCTTACCTTGCACCTGTCCAAAGGCCTTCCTCCGTCTGCGCTCTGGCAACTCTCACCCAAGCTCGGGCAGGGATGGAGGCTCTTGCCACAAGTAGCCCAAGCCTGGAGATATTCCTCATCCTGATCTTCCACTGCTGACATCTAGGAATTCCCTGGAGCTGCAAACACTTGCATTTGCTGCTCGAGGATCTTCTCTAGCATCATGCCAAACGCCTTCTCCTATGGCAGTGCTGCAGCATCCTGCAAGTCACGGACTGGAACTGGCACCTCCAGCAAAGTTGCTCCTGGGAAACATCCCTCAGCCATTCCCTTACTGCAATGAGCTGGACTCCTACTCCTCTGCAATGCTCTTCCTGGACAGGTGCATCCTCAGCAATGAGACGGTTCTGCTGAGAGCCGCGGCTCTGAGGGAGCAGCCAGTCCTGCCCAAAGGCCTTCCTCCGCCTCCAGTCCTGCAGCTCCCACGGAGGCACTGGGAGCCTTGGACACTCTTGCCACAAGTAGCCCAAGCGTCGAGATCTTCCTCATCCTGCTCCTCCACTGCTGACGGCAGGGAATTCCCTGGAGCTGCAAACACCTGCCTTTGCTGCTCGAGGATCGTGTCTGGCAGCTCTCTGAGCCTCTTCACCTTTGGCTGCGCCACAGCATCCTTGGAGTCATATACTGGCAACTGGCACCTCCAGGACACTTGCTGCTCCTAGGATGCTTTTCTCTGGGAAAATCTTCTTGCACACAACCTTGCTGCAGATTTTACTTCTAGGCCTTTTGTGGCCATCTGCATCCGCAGCCACAAGCAGCTTCTGATGATCGACATGGCTCTGGGAGAGCAGGGACTCCTGTCTGTGGACAAAGAAAACAAAGACAACTTGTAAGATTAAAACCTGGAGCTTCTAGTTAGAAGAGAAAGGACTATTCAATCAAGGCAGGGCCAAGGGAGGAAACTTTCTAAAATGGAACAAGCAGCAGAAGCACAGTACTTTTGCAGAAGAAATTCCCCTCCCAGCACTTGGCTTAAGGAAAAAGCATGATGTTTCTATGAGAGACTTGAGTTCATGTCTACTATTGGATAGCAGACATCTGAACATTTAGACTACTGGCTTTCCAGGCTCACGCAATTCAAACCGGAATGTCAAACTATTTCAAAAGCTAGAGATGCTTCGAAGAAATGTTTCTGTACTCACCACAACTGGGGACCATGCATCATTCTTACCTTGCACCTGTCCAAAGGCCTTCCTCCGTCTCCAGTCCTGCCGCTCTCACGGAGGCACTGGGAGCCTTGGACACTCTTGCCACAAGTAGCCCAAGCATGGACATCTTCCTCATCCTGCTCCTCCACTGCTGACGTCAGGGAATTCCCTGGAGCTCCAAACATCTGCCTTTCCAGCTGGAGGATCATGTCTGGCAGCTCTCTGAGCCTCTTCACCTTTGGCAGCGCCACAGCATCCTAGGAGTCATATACTGGCAACTGGCACCTCCAGGACACTTGCTGCTCCTAGGATGCTTTTCTCTGGGAAAATCTTCTTGCACACGACCTTGCTGCCGATTTTACTTCTAGGCCTTTCGTGGCCATCTGCATCCTCAGCCACAAGCAGGTTCTGATGATCAACAGGGCTCTGGGAGAGCAGGGACTCCTGTCTGTGGACAAAGAAAACAAAGACAACTTGTAAGAAGAAAACCTGGAGCTTCTAGATAGAAGAAAAAGGACTATTCAATCAAGGCAGGGCCAAAGGAGGAAACTTTCTAAAATGGAACAAGCAGCAGAAGCACAGTAGTTTTGCAGAAGAAATTCCCCTCCCAGCACTTGGCTTAAGGAAAAAGCCTGATGTTTCTATGAGAGACATGAGTTCATGTCTACTATTGGGTACCAGACATCTGAACATTTAGACTATTGGCTTTCCAGGCTCACGCTATTCAAACCGGAAAGTGAAACTACTCTAACAGTAGGGATGATTGCAAGAAATGTTTCTGTTTACACCACGACTGCCGACCATGCATCATTCTTACCTTGCACCTGTCCAAAGGCCTTCCTCCGTCTGCGCTCTGGCAACTCTCACCCAAGCTCGGGCAGGGATGGAGGCTCTTGCCACAAGTAGCCCAAGCCTGGAGATATTCCTCATCCTGATCTTCCACTGCTGACATCTAGGAATTCCCTGGAGCTGCAAACACTTGCATTTGCTGCTCGAGGATCTTCTCTAGCATCATGCCAAACGCCTTCTCCTATGGCAGTGCTGCAGCATCCTGCAAGTCACGGACTGGAACTGGCACCTCCAGCAAAGTTGCTCCTGGGAAACATCCCTCAGCCATTCCCTTACTGCAATGAGCTGGACTCCTACTCCTCTGCAATGCTCTTCCTGGACAGGTGCATCCTCAGCAATGAGACGGTTCTGCTGAGAGCCGCGGCTCTGAGGGAGCAGCCAGTCCTGCCCAAAGGCCTTCCTCCGCCTCCAGTCCCGCAGCTCCCACGGAGGCACTGGGAGCCTTGGACACTCTTGCCACAAGTAGCCCAAGCATGGACATCTTCCTCATCCTGCTCCTCCACTGCTGACGGCAGGGAATTCCCTGGAGCTGCAAACACCTGCCTTTGCTGCTCGAGGATCGTGTCTGGCAGCTCTCTGAGCCTCTTCACCTTTGGCTGCGCCACAGCATCCTTGGAGTCATATACTGGCAACTGGCACCTCCAGTACACTTGCTGCTCCTAGGATGCTTTTCTCTGGGAAAATCTTGCACACGACCTTGCTCCAGATTTTACTTCTAGGCCTTTTGTGGCCATCTGCATCCGCAGCCACAAGCAGCTTCTGATGATCAACAGGGCTCTGGGAGAGCAGGGACTCCTGTCTGTGGACAAAGAAAACAAAGACAACTTGTAAGATTAAAACCTGGAGCTTCTAGTTAGAAGAGAAAGGACTATTCAATCAAGGCAGGGCCAAGGGAGGAAACTTTCTAAAATGGAACAAGCAGCAGAAGCACAGTAGATTTGCAGAAGAAATTCCCCTCCCAGCACTTGGCTTAAGGAAAAAGCCTGATGTTTCTATGAGAGACTTGAGTTCATGTCTACTATTGGATAGCAGACATCTGAACATTTAGACTACTGGCTTTCCAGGCTCACGCAATTCAAACCGGAATGTCAAACTATTTCAAAAGCTAGAGATGCTTCGAAGAAATGTTTCTGTACTCACCACAACTGGGGACCATGCATCATTCTTACCTTGCACCTGTCCAAAGGCCTTCCTCCGTCTCCAGTCCTGCCGCTCTCACGGAGGCACTGGGAGCCTTGGACACTCTTGCCACAAGTAGCCCAAGCATGGACATCTTCCTCATCCTGCTCCTCCACTGCTGACGTCAGGGAATTCCCTGGAGCTCCAAACATCTGCCTTTCCAGCTAGAGGATCATGTCTGGCAGCTCTCTGAGCCTCTTCACCTTTGGCAGCGCCACAGCATCCTAGGAGTCATATACTGGCAACTGGCACCTCCAGGACACTTGCTGCTCCTAGGATGCTTTTCTCTGGGAAAATCTTCTTGCATACGACCTTGCTGCCGATTTTACTTCTAGGCCTTTCGTGGCCATCTGCATCCTCAGCCACAAGCAGCTTCTGATGATCAACAGGGCTCTGGGAGAGCAGGGACTCCTGTCTGTGGACAAAGAAAACAAAGACAACTTGTAAGAAGAAAACCTGGAGCTTCTAGTTAGAAGACAAAGGACTATTCAATCAAGGCAGGGCCAAAGCAGGAAACTTTCTAAAATGGAACAAGCAGCAGAAGCAGAGCAGTTTTGCAGAAGAAATTCCCCTCCCAGCACTTGGCTTAAGGAAAAAGCCTGATGTTTCTATGAGAGACTTGAGTTCATGTCTACTATTGGGTACCAGACATCTGAACATTTAGACTATTGGCTTTCCAGGCTCACGCTATTCAAACCGGAAAGTGAAACTACTCTAACAGTAGGGATGATTGCAAGAAATGTTTCTGTTTACACCACGACTGCCGACCATGCATCATTCTTACCTTGCACCTGTCCAAAGGCCTTCCTCCGTCTGCGCTCTGGCAACTCTCACCCAAGCTCGGGCAGGGATGGAGGCTCTTGCCACAAGTAGCCCAAGCCTGGAGATATTCCTCATCCTGATCTTCCACTGCTGACATCTAGGAATTCCCTGGAGCTGCAAACACCTGCCTTTGCGGCTCGAGGACCTTCTCTAGCACCATGCCAAACCCCTTCTCCTATGGCAGTGCTGCAGCATCCTGCGAGCCATGGACTGGAACTGGCACCTTCAGCATAGTTGCTCCTGGGAAACATCCTTCAGCCATTCCCTTACTGCAATGAGCTGGACTCCTACTCCTTTGCAAGGCTCTTCCTGGATAGGTGCATCCTCAGCAATGAGACGGTTCTGCTGAGAGCCACGGCTCTGAGGGAGCAGCCAGTCCTGCCCAAAGGCCTTCCTCCGTCTCCACTCCTGCAGCTCCCACGGAGGCACTGGGAGCCTTGGACACGCTTGCCACAAGTAGCCCAAGCGTGGACATCTTCCTCATATTGCTCCGCCACTGCTGACATCAGGGAATTCCCTGGAGCTCCCAACATCTGCCTTTCCTGCTCGAGGATCGTGTCTGGCAGCTCTCTGAGCCTCTTACATTTTGGAAGCGCAACAGCATCCTAGGAGTCCTATACTGGCAACTGGCACCTCCAGGACACTTGCTGCTCCTAGGATGCTTTTCTCTGGGAAAATCTTCTTGCACACAACCTTGCTGCAGATTTTACTTCTAGGCCTTTCGTGGCCATCTGCATCCACGGCCACAAGCAGCTTCTGATGATCGACATGGCTCTGGGAGAGCAGGGACTCCTGTCTGTGGACAAAGAAAACAAAGACAACTTGTAAGAAGAAAACCTGGAGCTTCTAGTTAGAAGAGAAAGGACTATTCAATCAAGGCAGAGCCAAGGGAGGAAACTTTCTAAAATGGAACAAGCAGCAGAAGCACAGCAGTATTGCAGAAGAAATTCCCCTCCCAGCACTTGGCTTAAGGAAAACGCCTGATGTTTCTGTGAGAGACATGAGTTCATGTCTACTATTGGGTACCAGACATCTGAACATTTAGACTATTGGCTTTCCAGGCTCACGCTATTCAAACCGGAAAGTGAAACTACTCTAACAGTAGGGATGATTGCAAGAAATGTTTCTGTTTACACCACGACTGCCGACCATGCATCATTCTTACCTTGCACCTGTCCAAAGGCCTTCCTCCATCTGCGCTCCGGCAACTCTCACCCAGGCAAGGGCAGGGATAGAGGCTCTTGCCACAAGTAGCCCAAGCGTGCACATCTTCCTCATCCTGCTACTCCACTGCTGACGTCAGGGTATTCCCTGGAGCTGCAAACACCTGCCTTTGCTGCTCGAGGACCTTCTCTAGCACCGTGCCAAACCCCTTCTCCTATGGCAGTGCTGCAGCATCCTGCGAGCCATGGACTAGAACTGGCACCTTCAGCATAGTTGCTCCTGGGAAACATCATTCAGCCATTCCCTTACTGCAATGAGCTGGACTCCTACTCCTTTGCAAGGCTCTTCCTGGACAGGTGCATCCTCAGCAATGAGACGGTTCTGCTGAGAGCCATGGCTCTGAGGGAGGAGGCAGTCCTGTCCAAAGGCCTTCCTCTGACTCCACTCCTGCAGCTCTCACGGAGGCACTGGGAGCCTTGGACACTCTTGCCACAAGTAGCCCAAGCGTGGACATCTTCCTCATCCTGCTCCTCCACTGCTGACATCAGGGAATTCCCTGGTGCTCCCAACATCTGCCTTTCCTGCTCGAGGATCGTGTCTGGCAGCTCTCTGAGCCTCTTCGCCTTTGGCAGCGCCACAGCATCCTGAGAGTCATATACTGGAAACTGGCAGCTACAGGACACTTGCTGCTCCTAGGATGCTTTTCTCTGGGAAAATCTTCTTGGACACGACATTGCTCCAGTTTTTACTTCTAGGCCTTTCGTGGCCATCTGCATCCGCAGCCACAAGCAGCTTCTGATGATCGACATGGCTCTGGGAGAGCAGGGACTCCTGTCTGTGGACAAAGAAAACAAAGACAACTTGTAAGAAGAAAACCTGGAGCTTCTAGATAGAAGACAAAGGACTATTCAATCAAGGCAAGGCCAAGGGAGGAAACTTTCTAAAATGGAACAAGCAGCAGAAGCACAGCAGTATTGCAGAAGAAATTCCCTTCCCAGCACTTGGCTTAAGGAAAAAACCTCATGTTTCTATGAGAGACTTGAGTTCATGTCTACTACTGGGAACCAGACATCTGAACATTTAGACTATTGGCTTTCCAGGCTCACGCTATTCAAACCGGAAAGTGAAACTACTCTAACAGTAAGGATGATTGCAAGAAATGTTTCTGTTTACACCACGACGGCCGACCATGCATCATTCTTACCTTGCACCTGTCCAAAGGCCTTCCTCCATCTGCGCTCCGGCAACTCTCACCCAGGCAAGGGCAGGGATGGAGGCTCTTGCCACAAGTAGCCCAAGCGTGGACATCTTCCTCATCCTGCTACTCCACTGCTGACGTCAGGGTATTCCCTGGAGCTGCAAACACCTGCCTTTGCTGCTCGAGGATCTTCTCTAGCACCATGCAAAACCCCTTCTCCTATGGCAGAGCTGCAGCATCCTGCGAGCCACGGACTGGAACTGGCACCTCCAGCAAAGTTGCTCCTGGGAAACATCCCTCAGCCATTCCCTTACTGCAATGAGCTGGACTCCTACTCCTCTGCAATGCTCTTCCTGGACAGGTGCATCCTCAGCAATGAGACAGTTCTGCTGAGAGCCACAGCTCTGAGGAAGCAGCCAGTCCTGCCCAATGGTTGCCCTCTGTCACCAGTCCTGCAGCTCCCACGGAGGCACTGGGAGCCTTGGACACTCTTGCCACAAGTAGCCCAAGCGTGGACATCTTCCTCATCCTGCTCCTCCACTGCTGACGTCAGGGAATTCCCTGGTGCTCCCAACATCTGCCTTTCCTGCTGGAGGATCGTGTCTGGCAGATCTCTGAGCCTCTTTGCCTTTGGCAGCGCCACAGCATCCTAGGAGTCATATACTGGCAACTGGCACCTCCAGGACACTTGCTGCTCCTAGGATGCTTTCCTCTAGGAAAAACTTCTTGCACACGTCCTTGCTCCAGTTTTTACTCCTAGGCCTTTCGTGGCCATCTGCATTCTCAGCCACAAGAAGCTTCTGATGATCGACATGGCTCTGGGAGAGCAGGGACCCCTGTCTGTGGACAAAGAAAACAAAGACAACTTGTAAGATTAAAACCTGGAGCTTCTAGTTAGAAGAGAAAGGACAATTCAATCAAGGCAGGGCCAAGGGAGGAAACTTTCTAAAATGGAACAAGCAGCAGAAGCACAGTAGTTTTGCAGAAGAAATTCCCCTCCCCGCACTTGGCTTAAGGAAAAAGCATGATGTTTCTATGAGAGACTTGAGTTCATGTCTACTATTGGATAGCAGACATCTGAACATTTAGACTACTGGCTTTCCAGGCTCACGCAATTCAAACCGGAATGTCAAACTATTTCAAAAGCTAGAGATGCTTCGAAGAAATGTTTCTGTATTCACCACAACTGGGGACCATGCATCATTCTTACCTTGCACCTGTCCAAAGGCCTTCCTCCGTCTCCAGTCCTGCCGCTCTCACGGAGGCACTGGGAGCCTTGGACACTCTTGCCACAAGTAGCCCAAGCGTGGACATCTTCCTCATCCTGCTCCTCCACTGCTGACGTCAGGGAATTCCCTGGAGCTCCAAACATCTGCCTTTCCAGCTGGAGGATCATGTCTGGCAGCTCTCTGAGCCTCTTCACCTCTGGTAGCGCCACAGCATCCTAGGAGTCATATACTGGCAACTGGCACCTCCAGGACACTTGCTGCTCCTAGGATGCTTTTCTCTGGGAAAATCTTCTTGCACACGACATTGCTGCCGATTTTACTTCTAGGCCTTTCGTGGCCATCTGCATCCTCAGCCACAAGCAGCTTCTGATGATCAACAGGGCTCTGGGAGAGCAGGGACTCCTGTCTGTGGACAAAGAAAACAAAGACAACTTGTAAGAAGAAAACCTGGAGCTTCTAGATAGAAGAGAAAGGACTATTCAATCAAGGCAGGGCCAAAGCAGGAAACTTTCTAAAATGGAACAAGCAGCAGAAGCAGAGCAGTTTTGCAGAAGAAATTCCCCTCCCAGCACTTGGCTTAAGGAAAAAGCCTGATGTTTCTATGAGAGACTTGAGTTCATGTCTACTATTGGGTTCCAGACATCTGAACATTTAGACTATTGGCTTTCCAGGCTCACACTATTCAAACCGGAAAGTGAAACTACTCTAAAAGCTAGAGGCGATTGCAAGAAATGTTTCTGCTCACACCACGACTGCCGACCATGCATCATTCTTACCTTGCACCTGTCCAAAGGCCTTCCTCCGTCTGCGCTCTGGCAACTCTCACCCAAGCTCGGGCAGGGATGGAGGCTCTTGCCACAAGTAGCCCAAGCCTGGAGATATTCCTCATCCTGATCTTCCACTGCTGACATCTAGGAATTCCCTGGAGCTGCAAACACTTGCCTTTGCTGCTCGAGGATCTTCTCTAGCACCATGCCAAACCCCTTCTCCTATGGCAGTGCTGCAGCATCCTGCGAGCCATGGACTGGAACTGGCACCTTCAGCATAGTTGCTCCTGGGAAACATCCTTCAGCCATTCCCTTACTGCAATGAGCTGGACTCCTACACCTTTGCAAGGCTCTTCCTGGATAGGTGCATCCTCAGCAATGAGACGGTTCTGCTGAGAGCCACGGCTCTGAGGGAGCAGCCAGTCCTGCCCAAAGGCCTTCCTCCGTCACCAGTCCTGCAGCTCCCACGGAAGCACTGGGAGCCTTGGACACTCTTGCCACAAGTAGCCCAAGCGTCGAGATCTTCCTCATCCTGCTCCTCCACTGCTGACATCAGGGAATTCCCTGGAGCTCCCAACATCTGCCTTTCCTGCTCGAGGATCGTGTCTGGCAGCTCTCTGAGCCTCTTACACTTTGGAAGCGCAACAGCATCCTAGGAGTCCTATACTGGCAACTGGCACCTCCAGGACACTTGCTGCTCCTAGGATGCTTTTCTCTGGGAAAATCTTCTTGCACACAACCTTGCTGCAGATTTTACTTCTAGGCCTTTTGTGGCCATCTGCATCCGCAGCCACAAGCAGCTTCTGATGATCGACATGGCTCTGGGAGAGCAGGGACTCCTGTCTGTGGACAAAGAAAACAAAGACAACTTGTAAGAAGAAAACCTGGAGCTTCTAGTTAGAAGAGAAAGGACTATTCAATCAAGGCAGAGCCAAGGGAGGAAACTTTCTAAAATGGAACAAGCAGCAGAAGCACAGCAGTATTGCAGAAGAAATTCCCCTCCCAGCACTTGGCTTAAGGAAAACGCCTGATGTTTCTATGAGAGACTTGAGTTCATGTCTACTATTGGGTACCAGACATCTGAATATTTGGACTATTGGCTTTCCAGGCTCACGCTATTCAAACCGGAAAGTGAAACTACTCTAACAGTAGGGATGATTGCAAGAAATGTTTCTGCTCGCACCACGACTGCCGACCATGCATCATTCTTACCTTGCACCTGTCCAAAGGCCTTCCTCCGTCTGCGCTCCGGCAACTCTCACCCAGGCAAGGGCAAGGATGGAGGCCCTTGCCACAAGTAGCCCAAGCGTGGACATCTTCCTCATCCTGCTACTCCACTGCTGACGTCAGGGTATTCCCTGGAGCTGCAAACACTTGCCTTTGCTGCTCGAGGACCTTCTCTAGCACCATGCCAAACCCCTTCTCCTATGGCAGTGCTGCAGCATCCTGCGAGCCATGGACTGGAACTGGCACCTTCAGCATAGTTGCTCCTGGGAAACATCATTCAGCCATTCCCTTACTGCAATGAGCTGGACTCCTACTCCTCTGCAAGGCTCTTCCTGGACAGGTGCATCCTCAGCAATGAGACGGTTCTGCTGAGAGCCATGGCTCTGAGGGAGCAGCCAGTCCTGTCAAAAGGCCTTCCTCTGACTCCACTCCTGCAGCTCCCACGGAGGCACTGGGAGCCTTGGACACTCTTGCCACAAGTAGCCCAAGCGTGGACATCTTCCTCATCCTGCTCCTCCACTGCTGACGTCAGGGAATTCCCTGGAGCTCCTAAAATCTGCCTTTCCTGCTCGAGGATCGTGTCTGGCAGCTCTCTGAGCCTCTTCGCCTTTGGCAGCGCCACAGCATCCTGAGAGTCATATACTGGAAACTGGCAGCTACAGGACACTTGCCGCTCCTAGGATGCTTTTCTCTGGGAAAATCTTCTTGGACACGACATTGCTCCAGTTTTTACTTCTAGGCCTTTCGTGGCCATCTGCATCCGCAGCCACAAGCAGCTTCTGATGATCGACATGGCTCTGGGAAAACAGGGACTCCTGTCTGTGGACAAAGAAAACAAAGACAACTTGTAAGAAGAAAACCTGGAGCTTCTAGATAGAAGACAAAGGACTATTCAATCAAGGCAGGGCCAAGGGAGGAAACTTTCTAAAATGGAACAAGCAGCAGAAGCACAGTAGTTTTGCAGAAGAAATTCCCTTCCCAGCACTTGGCTTAAGGAAAAAACCTCATGTTTCTATGAGAGACTTGAGTTCATGTCTACTACTGGGTACCAGACATCTGAACATTTAGACTATTGGCTTTCCAGGCTCACGCTATTCAAACCGGAAAGTGAAACTATTCTAACAGTAAGGATGATTGCAAGAAATGTTTCTGTTTACACCACGACTGCCGACCATGCATCATTCTTACCTTCCACCTGTCCAAAAGCCTTCCTCCATCTGCGCTCCGGCAACTCTCACCCAGGCAAGGGCAGGGATGGAGGCTCTTGCCACAAGTAGCCCAAGCGTGGACATCTTCCTCATCCTGCTACTCCACTGCTGACGTCAGGGTATTCCCTGGAGCTGCAAACACCTGCCTTTGCTGCTCGAGGACCTTCTCTAGCACCATGCAAAACCCCTTCTCCTATGGCAGTGCTGCAGCATCCTGCGAGCCACGGACTGGAACTGGCACCTCCAGCAAAGTTACTCCTGGGAAACATCCCTCAGCCATTCCCTTACTGCAATGAGCTGGACTCCTACTCCTCTGCAATGCTCTTCCTGGACAGGTGCATCCTCAGCAATGAGACGGTTCTGCTGAGAGCCACGGCTCTGAGGGAGCAGCCAGTCCTGCCCAATGGTTGTCCTCCGTCACCACTCCTGCAGCTCCCACGGAGGCACTGGGAGCCTTGGACACTCTTGCCACAAGTAGCCCAAGCGTGGACATCTTCCTCATCCTGCTCCTCCACTGCTGACGGCAGGGAATTCCCTGGTGCTCCCAACATCTGCCTTTCCTGCTCGAGGATCGTGTCTGGCAGCTCTCTGAGCCTCTTTGCCTTTGGCAGCGCCACAGCATCCTAGGAGTCATATACTGGCAACTGGCACCTCCAGGACACTTGCTGCTCCTAGGATGCTTTCCTCTGGGAAAATCTTCTTGCACACGTCCTTGCTCCAGTTTTTACTCCTAGGCCTTTCGTGGCCATCTGCATTCTCAGCCACAAGCAGGTTCTGATGATCGACATGGCTCTGGGAGAGCTGGGACTCCTGTCTGTGGACAAAGAAAACAAAGACAACTTGTAAGAAGAAAACCTGGAGCTTCTAGTTAGAAGAAAAAGGACTATTCAATCAAGGCAGGGCCAAGGGAGGAAACTTTCTAAAATGGAACAAGCAGCAGAAGCACAGTAGTTTTGCAGAAGAAATTCCCCTCCCAGCACTTGGCTTAAGGAAAAAGCCTGATGTTTCTATGAGAGACTTGAGTTCATGTCTACTATTGGATAGCAGACATCTGAACATTTAGACTACTGGCTTTCCAGGCTCACGCAATTCAAACCGGAATGTCAAACTATTTCAAAAGCTAGAGATGCTTGGAAGAAATGTTTCTGTACTCACCACAACTGGGGACCATGCATCATTCTTACCTTGCACCTGTCCAAAGGCCTTCCTCCGTCTCCAGTCCTGCCGCTCTCACGGAGGCACTGGGAGCCTCGGACACTCTTGCCACAAGTAGCCCAAGCGGGGACATCTTCCTCATCCTGCTCCTCCACTGCTGACGTCAGGGAATTCCCTGGAGCTCCCAACATCTGCCTTTCCAGCTGGAGGATCATGTCTGGCAGCTCTCTGAGCCTCTTCAACTTTGGCAGCGCCACAGCATCCTAGGAGTCATATACTGGCAACTGGCACCTCCAGGACACTTGCTGCTCCTAGGATGCTTTTCTCTGGGAAAATCTTCTTGCATACAACCTTGCTCCAGTTTTTACTTCTAGGCCATTCGTGGCCATCTGTATTCTCAGCCACAAGCAGGTTCTGATGATCAACAGGGCTCTTGGAGAGCAGGGACTCCTGTCTGTGGACAAAGAAAACAAAGACAACTTGTAAGATTAAAACCTGGAGCTTCTAGTTAGAAGAGAAAGGACTATTCAATCAAGGCAGGGCCAAGGGAGGAAACTTTCTAAAATGGAACAAGCAGCAGAAGCACAGTAGATTTGCAGAAGAAATTCCCCTCCCAGCACTTGGCTTAAGGAAAAAACCTCATGTTTCTATGAGAGACTTGAGTTCATGTCTACTATAGGGTAGCAGACATCTGAACATTTAGACTATTGGCTTTCCAGGCTCACACTATTCAAACCGGAAAGTGAAACTACTCTAAAAGCTAGAGGCGATTGCAAGAAATGTTTCTGCTCGCACCACGACTGCCGACCATGCATCATTCTTACCTTGCACCTGTCCAAAGGCCTTCCTCCGTCTGCGCTCTGGCAACTCTCACCCAAGCTCGGGCAGGGATGGAGGCTCTTGCCACAAGTAGCCCAAGCCTGGAGATATTCCTCATCCTGATCTTCCACTGCTGACATCTAGGAATTCCCTGGAGCTGCAAACACCTGCCTTTGCTGCTCGAGGATCTTCTCTAGCACCATGCCAAATGCCTTCTCCTGTGGCAGTGCTGCAGCATCCTGCGAGCCATGGACTGGAACTGGCACCTTCAGCATAGTTGCTCCTGGGAAACATCCTTCAGCCATTCCCTTACTGCAATGAGCTGGACTCCTACTCCTTTGCAAGGCTCTTCCTGGATAGGTGCATCCTCAGCAATGAGACGGTTCTGCTGAGAGCCACGGCTCTGAGGGAGCAGCCAGTCCTGCCCAAAGGCCTTCCTCCGTCTCCACTCCTGCAGCTCCCACAGAGGCACTGGGAGCCTTGGACACGCTTGCCACAAGTAGCCCAAGCGTGGACATCTTCCTCATCCTGCTCCGCCACGGCTGACATCAGGGAATTCCCTGGAGCTCCCAACATGTGCCTTTCCTGCTCGAGGATCGTGTCTGGCAGCTCTCTGAGCCTCTTACATTTTGGAAGCGCAACAGCATCCTAGGAGTCATATACTGGCAACTGGCAGCTCCAGGACACTTGCTGCTCCTAGGATGCTTTTCTCTGGGAAAATCTTCTTGCACACAACCTTGCTGCAGATTTTACTTCTAGGCCTTTCGTGGCCATCTGCATCCACGGCCACAAGCAGCTTCTGATGATCGACATGGCTCTGGGAGAGCAGGGACTCCTGTCTGTGGACAAAGAAAACAAAGACAACTTGTAAGAAGAAAACCTGGAGCTTCTAGTTAGAAGACAAAGGACTATTCAATCAAGGCAGAGCCAAGGGAGGAAACTTTCTAAAATGGAACAAGCAGCAGAAGCACAGCAGTATTGCAGAAGAAATTCCCCTCCCAGCACTTGGCTTAAGGAAAACGCCTGATGTTTCTGTGAGAGACATGAGTTCATGTCTACTATTGGGTACCAGACATCTGAACATTTAGACTATTGGCTTTCCAGGCTCACGCTATTCAAACCTGAAAGTGAAACTACTCTAACAGTAAGGATGATTGCAAGAAATGTTTCTGTTTACACCACGACTGCCGACCATGCATCATTCTTACCTTGCACCTGTCCAAAGGCCTTCCTCTGTCTGCGCTCCGGCAACTCTCACCCAGGCAAGGGCAGGGATAGAGGCTCTTGCCACAAGTAGCCCAAGCATGAACATCTTCCTCATCCTGCTACTCCACTGCTTACGTCAGGGTATTCCCTGGAGCTGCAAACACCTGCCTTTGCGGCTCGAGGACCTTCTCTAGCACCATGCCAAACCCCTTCTCCTATGGCAGTGCTGCAGCATCCTGCGAGCCATGGACTGGAACTGGCACCTTCAGCATAGTTGCTCCTGGGAAACATCATTCAGCCATTCCCTTACTGCAATGAGCTGGACTCCTACTCCTCTGCAAGGCTCTTCCTGGACAGGTGCATCCTCAGCAATGAGACGGTTCTGCTGAGAGCCACGGCTCTGAGGGAGCAGCCAGTCCTGCCCAATGGTTGTCCTCCGTCACCAGTCCTGCAGCTCCCACGGAGGCACTGGGAGCCTTGGACACTCTTGCCACAAGTAGCCCAAGCGTGGACATCTTCCTCATCCTGCTCCTCCACTGCTGACGGCAGGGAATTCCCTGGTGCTCCCAACATCTGCCTTTCCTGCTCGAGGATCGTGTCTGGCAGCTCTCTGAGCCTCTTCAACTTTGGCAGCGCCACAGCATCCTAGGAGTCATATACTGGCAACTGGAACCTCCAGGACACTTGCTGCTCCTAGGATGCTTTCCTCTGGGAAAATCTTCTTGCACACGTCCTTGCTCCAGTTTTTACTCCTAGGCCTTTCGTGGCCATCTGCATTCTCAGCCACAAGCAGCTTCTGATGATCGACATGGCTCTGGGAGAGCAGGGACTCCTGTCTGTGGACAAAGAAAACAAAGACAACTTGTAAGAAGAAAACCTGGAGCTTCTAGTTAGAAAAAAAAGGACTATTCAATCAAGGCAGGGCCAAGGGAGGAAACTTTCTAAAATGGAACAAGCAGCAGAAGCACAGTAGTTTTGCAGAAGAAATTCCCCTCCCAGCACTTGGCTTAAGGAAAAAGCATGATGTTTCTATGAGAGACTTGAGTTCATGTCTACTATTGGGTACCAGACATCTGAACATTTAGACTATTGGCTTTCCATGCTCACGCTCTTCAAACCGGAAAGTGAAACTACTCTAACAGTAGGGATGATTGCAAGAAATGTTTCTGTTTACACCACGACTGCCGACCATGCATCATTCTTACCTTGCACCTGTCCAAAGGCCTTCCTCCGTCTGCGCTCTGGCAACTCTCACCCAGGCAAGGGCAAGGATGGAGGCTCTTGCCACAAGTAGCCCAAGCGTGGACATCTTCCTCATCCTGCTCCGCCACTGCTGACATCAGGGAATTCCCTGGAGCTCCCAACATCTGCCTTTCCTGCTCGAGGATCGTGTCTGGCAGCTCTCTGAGCCTCTTCATCTTTGGCTGCGCCACAGCATCCTAGGAGTCATATACTGGCAATTGGCACCTCCAGGACACTTGCTGCTCCTAGGATGCTTTTCTCTGGGAAAATCTTCTTGCATACGACCTTGCTCCAGATTTTACTTCTAGGTCTTTCGTGGCCATGTGCATCCGCGGCCACGAGCAGCTTCTGATGATCGACATGGCTCTGGGAGAGCAGGGACTCCTGTCTGTGGACAAAGAAAACAAAGACAACTTGTAAGAAGAAAACCTGGAGCTTCTAGATAGAAGAGAAAGGGCTATTCAATCAAGGCAGGGCCAAAGCAGGAAACTTTCTAAAATGGAACAAGCAGCAGAAGCACAGTAGTTTTGCAGAAGAAATTCCCCTCCCAGCACTTGGCTTAAGGAAATGTCTGATGTTTCTATGAGAGACTTGAGTTCATGTCTGCTATTGGATAGCAGACATCTGAACATTTAGACTACTGGCTTTCCAGGCTCACGCAATTCAAACCGGAATGTCAAACTATTTCAAAAGCTAGAGATGCTTGGAAGAAATGTTTCTGTACTCACCACAACTGGGGACCATGCATCATTCTTACCTTGCACCTGTCCAAAGGCCTTCCTCCGTCTCCAGTCCTGCCGCTCTCACGGAGGCACTGGGAGCCTCGGACACTCTTGCCACAAGTAGCCCAAGCGGGGACATCTTCCTCATCCTGCTCCTCCACTGCTGACGTCAGGGAATTCCCTGGAGCTCCCAACATCTGCCTTTCCAGCTGGAGGATCATGTCTGGCAGCTCTCTGAGCCTCTTCACCTTTGGCAGCGCCACAGCATCCTAGGAGTCATATACTGGCAACTGGCACCTCCAGGACACTTGCTGCTCCTAGGATGCTTTTCTCTGGGAAAATCTTCTTGCATACAACCTTGCTCCAGTTTTTACTTCTAGGCCTTTCGTGGCCATCTGCATTCTCAGCCACAAGCAGGTTCTGATGATCAACAGGGCTCTGGGAGAGCAGGGACTCCTGTCTGTGGACAAAGAAAACAAAGACAACTTGTAAGAAGAAAACCTGGAGCTTCTAGATAGAAGAGAAAGGACTATTCAATCAAGGCAGGGCCAAAGCAGGAAACTTTCTAAAATGGAACAAGCAGCAGAAGCAGAGCAGTTTTGCAGAAGAAATTCCCCTCCCAGCACTTGGCTTAAGGAAAAAGCCTGATGTTTCTATGAGAGACTTGAGTTCATGTCTACTATTGGGTTCCAGACATCTGAACATTTAGACTATTGGCTTTCCAGGCTCACACTATTCAAACCGGAAAGTGAAACTACTCTAAAAGCTAGAGGCGATTGCAAGAAATGTTTCTGCTCACACCACGACTGCCGACCATGCATCATTCTTACCTTGCACCTGTCCAAAGGCCTTCCTCCGTCTGCGCTCTGGCAACTCTCACCCAAGCTCGGGCAGGGATGGAGGCTCTTGCCACAAGTAGCCCAAGCCTGGAGATATTCCTCATCCTGATCTTCCACTGCTGACATCTAGGAATTCCCTGGAGCTGCAAACACTTGCCTTTGCTGCTCGAGGATCTTCTCTAGCACCATGCCAAACCCCTTCTCCTATGGCAGTGCTGCAGCATCCTGCGAGCCATGGACTGGAACTGGCACCTTCAGCATAGTTGCTCCTGGGAAACATCCTTCAGCCATTCCCTTACTGCAATGAGCTGGACTCCTACACCTTTGCAAGGCTCTTCCTGGATAGGTGCATCCTCAGCAATGAGACGGTTCTGCTGAGAGCCACGGCTCTGAGGGAGCAGCCAGTCCTGCCCAAAGGCCTTCCTCCGTCACCAGTCCTGCAGCTCCCACGGAAGCACTGGGAGCCTTGGACACTCTTGCCACAAGTAGCCCAAGCGTCGAGATCTTCCTCATCCTGCTCCTCCACTGCTGACATCAGGGAATTCCCTGGAGCTCCCAACATCTGCCTTTCCTGCTCGAGGATCGTGTCTGGCAGCTCTCTGAGCCTCTTACACTTTGGAAGCGCAACAGCATCCTAGGAGTCATATACTGGCAACTGGCACCTCCAGGACACTTGCTGCTCCTAGGATGCTTTTCTCTGGGAAAATCTTCTTGCACACAACCTTGCTGCAGATTTTACTTCTAGGCCTTTTGTGGCCATCTGCATCCGCAGCCACAAGCAGCTTCTGATGATCGACATGGCTCTGGGAGAGCAGGGACTCCTGTCTGTGGACAAAGAAAACAAAGACAACTTGTAAGAAGAAAACCTGGAGCTTCTAGTTAGAAGAGAAAGGACTATTCAATCAAGGCAGAGCCAAGGGAGGAAACTTTCTAAAATGGAACAAGCAGCAGAAGCACAGCAGTATTGCAGAAGAAATTCCCCTCCCAGCACTTGGCTTAAGGAAAACGCCTGATGTTTCTATGAGAGACTTGAGTTCATGTCTACTATTGGGTACCAGACATCTGAATATTTGGACTATTGGCTTTCCAGGCTCACGCTATTCAAACCGGAAAGTGAAACTACTCTAACAGTAGGGATGATTGCAAGAAATGTTTCTGCTCGCACCACGACTGCCGACCATGCATCATTCTTACCTTGCACCTGTCCAAAGGCCTTCCTCCGTCTGCGCTCCGGCAACTCTCACCCAGGCAAGGGCAAGGATGGAGGCCCTTGCCACAAGTAGCCCAAGCGTGGACATCTTCCTCATCCTGCTACTCCACTGCTGACGTCAGGGTATTCCCTGGAGCTGCAAACACTTGCCTTTGCTGCTCGAGGACCTTCTCTAGCACCATGCCAAACCCCTTCTCCTATGGCAGTGCTGCAGCATCCTGCGAGCCATGGACTGGAACTGGCACCTTCAGCATAGTTGCTCCTGGGAAACATCATTCAGCCATTCCCTTACTGCAATGAGCTGGACTCCTACTCCTCTGCAAGGCTCTTCCTGGACAGGTGCATCCTCAGCAATGAGACGGTTCTGCTGAGAGCCATGGCTCTGAGGGAGCAGCCAGTCCTGTCAAAAGGCCTTCCTCTGACTCCACTCCTGCAGCTCCCACGGAGGCACTGGGAGCCTTGGACACTCTTGCCACAAGTAGCCCAAGCGTGGACATCTTCCTCATCCTGCTCCTCCACTGCTGACGTCAGGGAATTCCCTGGAGCTCCTAAAATCTGCCTTTCCTGCTCGAGGATCGTGTCTGGCAGCTCTCTGAGCCTCTTCGCCTTTGGCAGCGCCACAGCATCCTGAGAGTCATATACTGGAAACTGGCAGCTACAGGACACTTGCTGCTCCTAGGATGCTTTTCTCTGGGAAAATCTTTTTGGACACGACATTGCTCCAGTTTTTACTTCTAGGCCTTTCGTGGCCATCTGCATCCGCAGCCACAAGCAGCTTCTGATGATCGACATGGCTCTGGGAAAACAGGGACTCCTGTCTGTGGACAAAGAAAACAAAGACAACTTGTAAGAAGAAAACCTGGAGCTTCTAGATAGAAGACAAAGGACTATTCAATCAAGGCAGGGCCAAGGGAGGAAACTTTCTAAAATGGAACAAGCAGCAGAAGCACAGTAGTTTTGCAGAAGAAATTCCCTTCCCAGCACTTGGCTTAAGGAAAAAACCTCATGTTTCTATGAGAGACTTGAGTTCATGTCTACTACTGGGTACCAGACATCTGAACATTTAGACTATTGGCTTTCCAGGCTCACGCTATTCAAACCGGAAAGTGAAACTACTCTAACAGTAAGGATGATTGCAAGAAATGTTTCTGTTTACACCACGACTGCCGACCATGCATCATTCTTACCTTCCACCTGTCCAAAAGCCTTCCTCCATCTGCGCTCCGGCAACTCTCACCCAGGCAAGGGCAGGGATGGAGGCTCTTGCCACAAGTAGCCCAAGCGTAGACATCTTCCTCATCCTGCTACTCCACTGCTGACGTCAGGGTATTCCCTGGAGCTGCAAACACCTGCCTTTGCTGCTTGAGGATCTTCTCTAGCATCATGCAAAACCCCTTCTCCTATGGCAGCGCTGCAGCATCCTGCGAGCCACGGACTGGAACTGGCACCTCCAGCAAAGTTGCTCCTGGGAAACATCCCTCAGCCATTCCCTTACTGCAATGAGCTGGACTCCTACTCCTCTGCAATGCTCTTCCTGGACAGGTGCATCCTCAGCAATGAGACGGTTCTGCTGAGAGCCACAGCTCTGAGGGAGCAGCCAGTCCTGCCCAATGGTTGCCCTCTGTCACCAGTCCTGCAGCTCCCACGGAGGCACTGGGAGCCTTGGACACTCTTGCCACAAGTAGCCCAAGCGTGGACATCTTCCTCATCCTGCTCCTCCACTGCTGACGGCAGGGAATTCCCTGGTGCTCCAAACATCTGCCTTTCCTGCTGGAGGATCGTGTCTGGCAGATCTCTGAGCCTCTTTGCCTTTGGCAGCGCCACAGCATCCTAGGAGTCATATACTGGCAACTGGCACCTCCAGGACACTTGCTGCTCCTAGGATGCTTTTCTCTGGGAAAATCTTCTTGCACACGACCTTGCTGCCGATTTTACTTCTAGGCCTTTCGTGGCCATCTGCATCCTCAGCCACAAGCAGGTTCTGATGATCAACAGGGCTCTGGGAGAGCAGGGACTCCTGTCTGTGGACAAAGAAAACAAAGACAACTTGTAAGAAGAAAACCTGGAGCTTCTAGTTAGAAGAAAAAGGACTATTCAATCAAGGCAGGGCCAAAGCAGGAAACTTTCTAAAATGGAACAAGCAGCAGAAGCACAGTAGTTTTGCAGAAGAAATTCCCCTCCCAGCACTTGGCTTAAGGAAAAAGTCTGATGTTTCTATGAGAGACTTGAGTTCATGTCTACTATTGGATAGCAGACATCTGAACATTTAGACTACTGGCTTTCCAGGCTCACGCAATTCAAACCGGAATGTCAAACTATTTCAAAAGCTAGAGATGCTTGGAAGAAATGTTTCTGTACTCACCACAACTGGGGACCATGCATCATTCTTACCTTGCACCTGTCCAAAGGCCTTCCTCCGTCTCCAGTCCTGCCGCTCTCACGGAGGCACTGGGAGCCTCGGACACTCTTGCCACAAGTAGCCCAAGCGGGGACATCTTCCTCATCCTGCTCCTCCACTGCTGACGTCAGGGAATTCCCTGGAGCTCCCAACATCTGCCTTTCCAGCTGGAGGATCATGTCTGGCAGCTCTCTGAGCCTCTTCAACTTTGGCAGCGCCACAGCATCCTAGGAGTCATATACTGGCAACTGGCACCTCCAGGACACTTGCTGCTCCTAGGATGCTTTTCTCTGGGAAAATCTTCTTGCATACAACCTTGCTCCAGTTTTTACTTCTAGGCCATTCGTGGCCATCTGCATTCTCAGCCACAAGCAGGTTCTGATGATCAACAGGGCTCTTGGAGAGCAGGGACTCCTGTCTGTGGACAAAGAAAACAAAGACAACTTGTAAGATTAAAACCTGGAGCTTCTAGTTAGAAGAGAAAGGACTATTCAATCAAGGCAGGGCCAAGGGAGGAAACTTTCTAAAATGGAACAAGCAGCAGAAGCACAGTAGATTTGCAGAAGAAATTCCCCTCCCAGCACTTGGCTTAAGGAAAAAACCTCATGTTTCTATGAGAGACTTGAGTTCATGTCTACTATAGGGTAGCAGACATCTGAACATTTAGACTATTGGCTTTCCAGGCTCACACTATTCAAACCGGAAAGTGAAACTACTCTAAAAGCTAGAGGCGATTGCAAGAAATGTTTCTGCTCGCACCACGACTGCCGACCATGCATCATTCTTACCTTGCACCTGTCCAAAGGCCTTCCTCCGTCTGCGCTCTGGCAACTCTCACCCAAGCTCGGGCAGGGATGGAGGCTCTTGCCACAAGTAGCCCAAGCCTGGAGATATTCCTCATCCTGATCTTCCACTGCTGACATCTAGGAATTCCCTGGAGCTGCAAACACCTGCCTTTGCTGCTCGAGGATCTTCTCTAGCACCATGCCAAATGCCTTCTCCTGTGGCAGTGCTGCAGCATCCTGCGAGCCATGGACTGGAACTGGCACCTTCAGCATAGTTGCTCCTGGGAAACATCCTTCAGCCATTCCCTTACTGCAATGAGCTGGACTCCTACTCCTTTGCAAGGCTCTTCCTGGATAGGTGCATCCTCAGCAATGAGACGGTTCTGCTGAGAGCCACGGCTCTGAGGGAGCAGCCAGTCCTGCCCAAAGGCCTTCCTCCGTCTCCACTCCTGCAGCTCCCACAGAGGCACTGGGAGCCTTGGACACGCTTGCCACAAGTAGCCCAAGCGTGGACATCTTCCTCATCCTGCTCCGCCACGGCTGACATCAGGGAATTCCCTGGAGCTCCCAACATGTGCCTTTCCTGCTCGAGGATCGTGTCTGGCAGCTCTCTGAGCCTCTTACATTTTGGAAGCGCAACAGCATCCTAGGAGTCATATACTGGCAACTGGCAGCTCCAGGACACTTGCTGCTCCTAGGATGCTTTTCTCTGGGAAAATCTTCTTGCACACAACCTTGCTGCAGATTTTACTTCTAGGCCTTTCGTGGCCATCTGCATCCACGGCCACAAGCAGCTTCTGATGATCGACATGGCTCTGGGAGAGCAGGGACTCCTGTCTGTGGACAAAGAAAACAAAGACAACTTGTAAGAAGAAAACCTGGAGCTTCTAGTTAGAAGACAAAGGACTATTCAATCAAGGCAGAGCCAAGGGAGGAAACTTTCTAAAATGGAACAAGCAGCAGAAGCACAGCAGTATTGCAGAAGAAATTCCCCTCCCAGCACTTGGCTTAAGGAAAACGCCTGATGTTTCTGTGAGAGACATGAGTTCATGTCTACTATTGGGTACCAGACATCTGAACATTTAGACTATTGGCTTTCCAGGCTCACGCTATTCAAACCTGAAAGTGAAACTACTCTAACAGTAAGGATGATTGCAAGAAATGTTTCTGTTTACACCACGACTGCCGACCATGCATCATTCTTACCTTGCACCTGTCCAAAGGCCTTCCTCTGTCTGCGCTCCGGCAACTCTCACCCAGGCAAGGGCAGGGATAGAGGCTCTTGCCACAAGTAGCCCAAGCATGAACATCTTCCTCATCCTGCTACTCCACTGCTTACGTCAGGGTATTCCCTGGAGCTGCAAACACCTGCCTTTGCGGCTCGAGGACCTTCTCTAGCACCATGCCAAACCCCTTCTCCTATGGCAGTGCTGCAGCATCCTGCGAGCCATGGACTGGAACTGGCACCTTCAGCATAGTTGCTCCTGGGAAACATCATTCAGCCATTCCCTTACTGCAATGAGCTGGACTCCTACTCCTCTGCAATGCTCTTCCTGGACAGGTGCATCCTCAGCAATGAGACGGTTCTGCTGAGAGCCACGGCTCTGAGGGAGCAGCCAGTCCTGCCCAATGGTTGTCCTCCGTCACCAGTCCTGCAGCTCCCACGGAGGCACTGGGAGCCTTGGACACTCTTGCCACAAGTAGCCCAAGCGTGGACATCTTCCTCATCCTGCTCCTCCACTGCTGACGGCAGGGAATTCCCTGGTGCTCCCAACATCTGCCTTTCCTGCTCGAGGATCGTGTCTGGCAGCTCTCTGAGCCTCTTCAACTTTGGCAGCGCCACAGCATCCTAGGAGTCATATACTGGCAACTGGAACCTCCAGGACACTTGCTGCTCCTAGGATGCTTTCCTCTGGGAAAATCTTCTTGCACACGTCCTTGCTCCAGTTTTTACTCCTAGGCCTTTCGTGGCCATCTGCATTCTCAGCCACAAGCAGCTTCTGATGATCGACATGGCTCTGGGAGAGCAGGGACTCCTGTCTGTGGACAAAGAAAACAAAGACAACTTGTAAGAAGAAAACCTGGAGCTTCTAGTTAGAAAAAAAAGGACTATTCAATCAAGGCAGGGCCAAGGGAGGAAACTTTCTAAAATGGAACAAGCAGCAGAAGCACAGTAGTTTTGCAGAAGAAATTCCCCTCCCAGCACTTGGCTTAAGGAAAAAGCCTGATGTTTCTATGAGAGACTTGAGTTCATGTCTACTATTGGGTACCAGACATCTGAACATTTAGACTATTGGCTTTCCATGCTCACGCTCTTCAAACCGGAAAGTGAAACTACTCTAACAGTAGGGATGATTGCAAGAAATGTTTCTGTTTACACCACGACTGCCGACCATGCATCATTCTTACCTTGCACCTGTCCAAAGGCCTTCCTCCGTCTGCGCTCTGGCAACTCTCACCCAGGCAAGGGCAAGGATGGAGGCTCTTGCCACAAGTAGCCCAAGCGTGGACATCTTCCTCATCCTGCTCCGCCACTGCTGACATCAGGGAATTCCCTGGAGCTCCCAACATCTGCCTTTCCTGCTCGAGGATCGTGTCTGGCAGCTCTCTGAGCCTCTTCATCTTTGGCTGCGCCACAGCATCCTAGGAGTCATATACTGGCAACTGGCACCTCCAGGACACTTGCTGCTCCTAGGATGCTTTTCTCTGGGAAAATCTTCTTGCATACGACCTTGCTCCAGATTTTACTTCTAGGTCTTTCGTGGCCATGTGCATCCGCGGCCACGAGCAGCTTCTGATGATCGACATGGCTCTGGGAGAGCAGGGACTCCTGTCTGTGGACAAAGAAAACAAAGACAACTTGTAAGAAGAAAACCTGGAGCTTCTAGATAGAAGAGAAAGGGCTATTCAATCAAGGCAGGGCCAAAGCAGGAAACTTTCTAAAATGGAACAAGCAGCAGAAGCACAGTAGTTTTGCAGAAGAAATTCCCCTCCCAGCACTTGGCTTAAGGAAATGTCTGATGTTTCTATGAGAGACTTGAGTTCATGTCTACTATTGGATAGCAGACATCTGAACATTTAGACTACTGGCTTTCCAGGCTCACGCAATTCAAACCGGAATGTCAAACTATTTCAAAAGCTAGAGATGCTTGGAAGAAATGTTTCTGTACTCACCACAACTGGGGACCATGCATCATTCTTACCTTGCACCTGTCCAAAGGCCTTCCTCCGTCTCCAGTCCTGCCGCTCTCACGGAGGCACTGGGAGCCTCGGACACTCTTGCCACAAGTAGCCCAAGCGGGGACATCTTCCTCATCCTGCTCCTCCACTGCTGACGTCAGGGAATTCCCTGGAGCTCCCAACATCTGCCTTTCCAGCTGGAGGATCATGTCTGGCAGCTCTCTGAGCCTCTTCACCTTTGGCAGCGCCACAGCATCCTAGGAGTCATATACTGGCAACTGGCACCTCCAGGACACTTGCTGCTCCTAGGATGCTTTTCTCTGGGAAAATCTTCTTGCATACAACCTTGCTCCAGTTTTTACTTCTAGGCCTTTCGTGGCCATCTGCATTCTCAGCCACAAGCAGGTTCTGATGATCAACAGGGCTCTGGGAGAGCAGGGACTCCTGTCTGTGGACAAAGAAAACAAAGACAACTTGTAAGATTAAAACCTGGAGCTTCTAGTTAGAAGAGAAAGGACTATTCAATCAAGGCAGGGCCAAGGGAGGAAACTTTCTAAAATGGAACAAGCAGCAGAAGCACAGTAGATTTGCAGAAGAAATTCCCCTCCCAGCACTTGGCTTAAGGAAAAAACCTCATGTTTCTATGAGAGACTTGAGTTCATGTCTACTATTGGGTACCAGACATCTGAACATTTAGACTATTGGCTTTCCAGGCTCACACTATTCAAACCGGAAAGTGAAACTACTCTAAAAGCTAGAGGCGATTGCAAGAAATGTTTCTGCTCGCACCACGACTGCCGACCATGCATCATTCTTACCTTGCACCTGTCCAAAGGCCTTCCTCCGTCTGCGCTCTGGCAACTCTCACCCAAGCTCGGGCAGGGATGGAGGCTCTTGCCACAAGTAGCCCAAGCCTGGAGATATTCCTCATCCTGATCTTCCACTGCTGACATCTAGGAATTCCCTGGAGCTGCAAACACCTGCCTTTGCGGCTCGAGGATCTTCTCTAGCACCATGCCAAACCCCTTCTCCTATGGCAGTGCTGCAGCATCCTGCGAGCCATGGACTGGAACTGGCACCTTCAGCATAGTTGCTCCTGGGAAACATCCTTCAGCCATTCCCTTACTGCAATGAGCTGGACTCCTACTCCTTTGCAAGGCTCTTCCTGGACAGGTGCATCCTCAGCAATGAGACGGTTCTGCTGAGAGCCATGGCTCTGAGGGAGCAGCGAGTCCTGTCCAAAGGCCTTCCTCTGACTCCACTCCTGCAGCTCCCACGGAGGCACTGGGAGCCTCGGACACTCTTGCCACAAGTAGCCCAAGCATCGAGATCTTCCTCATCCTGCTCCTCCACTGCTGACATCAGGGAATTCCCTGGAGCTCCTAAAATCTGCCTTTCCTGCTGGAGGATCGTGTCTGGCAGCTCTCTGAGCCTCTTCGCCTTTGGCAGCGCCACAGCATCCTGAGAGTCATATACTGGAAACTGGCAGCTACAGGACACTTGCTGCTCCTAGGATGCTTTTCTCTGGGAAAATCTTCTTGGACACGACATTGCTCCAGTTTTTACTTCTAGGCCTTTCGTGGCCATCTGCATCCGCAGCCACAAGCAGCTTCTGATGATCGACATGGCTCTGGGAGAGCAGGGACTCCTGTCTGTGGACAAAGAAAACAAAGACAACTTGTAAGAAGAAAACCTGGAGCTTCTAGATAGAAGACAAAGGACTATTCAATCAAGGCAGGGCCAAGGGAGGAAACTTTCTAAAATGGAACAAGCAGCAGAAGCACAGTAGTTTTGCAGAAGAAATTCCCTTCCCAGCACTTGGCTTAAGGAAAAAACCTCATGTTTCTATGAGAGACTTGAGTTCATGTCTACTACTGGGAACCAGACATCTGAACATTTAGACTATTGGCTTTCCAGGCTCACGCTATTCAAACCTGAAAGTGAAACTACTCTAACAGTAAGGATGATTGCAAGAAATGTTTCTGTTTACACCACGACTGCCGACCATCCATCATTCTTACCTTGCACCTGTCCAAAGGCCTTCCTCCATCTGCGCTCCGGCAACTCTCACCCAGGCAAGGGCAGGGATGGAGGCTCTTGCCACAAGTAGCCCAAGCGTGGACATCTTCCTCATCCTGCTACTCCACTGCTGACGTCAGGGTATTCCCTGGAGCTGCAAACACCTGCCTTTGCTGCTCGAGGATCTTCTCTAGCACCATGCAAAACCCCTTCTCCTATGGCAGTGCTGCAGCATCCTGCGAGCCACGGACTGGAACTGGCACCTCCAGCAAAGTTGCTCCTGGGAAACATCCCTCAGCCATTCCCTTACTGCAATGAGCTGGACTCCTACTCCTCTGCAATGCTCTTCCTGGACAGGTGCATCCTCAGCAATGAGACGGTTCTGCTGAGAGCCATGGCTCTGAGGGAGCAGCCAGTCCTGTCAAAAGGCCTTCCTCTGACTCCACTCCTGCAGCTCCCACGGAGGCACTGGGAGCCTTGGACACTCTTGCCACAAGTAGCCCAAGCGTGGACATCTTCCTCATCCTGCTCCTCCACTGCTGACGTCAGGGAATTCCCTGGAGCTCCTAAAATCTGCCTTTCCTGCTCGAGGATCGTGTCTGGCAGCTCTCTGAGCCTCTTCGCCTTTGGCAGCGCCACAGCATCCTGAGAGTCATATACTGGAAACTGGCAGCTACAGGACACTCTCTGCTCCTAGGATGCTTTTCTCTGGGAAAATCTTCTTGGACACGACATTGCTCCAGTTTTTACTTCTAGGCCTTTCGTGGCCATCTGCATCCGCAGCCACAAGCAGCTTCTGATGATCGACATGGCTCTGGGAAAACAGGGACCCCTGTCTGTGGACAAAGAAAACAAAGACAACTTGTAAGAAGAAAACCTGGAGCTTCTAGTTAGAAGAGAAAGGACTATTCAATCAAGGCAGGGCCAAGGGAGGAAACTTTCTAAAATGGAACAAGCAGCAGAAGCACAGTACTTTTGCAGAAGAAATTCCCCTCCCAGCACTTGGCTTAAGGAAAAAGCCTGATGTTTCTATGAGAGACTTGAGTTCATGTCTACTATAGGGTAGCAGACATCTGAACATTTAGACTATTGGCTATCCATGCTCACGCTATTCAAACCGGAAAGTGAAACTACTCTAACAGTAGGGATGATCGCAAGAAATGTTTCTGTTTACACCACGACTGCCGACCATCCATCATTCTTACCTTGCACCTGTCCAAAGGCCTTAATCCGTCTGCGCTCCGGCAACTCTCACCCAGGCAAGGGCAAGGATGGAGGCTCTTGCCACAAGTAGCCCAAGCGTGGACATCTTCCTCATCCTGCTACTCCACTGCTGACGTCAGGGTATTCCCTGGAGCTGCAAACACCTGCCTTTGCGGCTCGAGGACCTTCTCTAGCACCATGCAAAACCCCTTCTCCTATGGCAGTGCTGCAGCATCCTGCGAGCCATGGACTGGAACTGGCACCTTCAGCATAGTTGCTCCTGGGAAACATCCTTCAGCCATTCCCTTACTGCAATGAGCTGGACTCCTACTCCTTTGCAAGGCTCTTCCTGGACAGGTGCATCCTCAGCAATGAGACGGTTCTGCTGAGAGCCATGGCTCTGAGGGAGCAGCGAGTCCTGTCCAAAGGCCTTCCTCTGACTCCACTCCTGCAGCTCCCACGGAGGCACTGGGAGCCTTGGACACTCTTGCCACAAGTAGCCCAAGCGTCGAGATCTTCCTCATCCTGCTCCTCCACTGCTGACATCAGGGAATTCCCTGGAGCTGCAAACACCTGCCTTTGCTGCTCGAGGATCTGCTCTAGCACCATGCCAAACTCCTTCTCCTATGGCAGAGCTGCAGCATCCTGCGAGCCACGGACTGGAACTGGCACCTCCAGCAAAGTTGCTCCTGGGAAACATCCCTCAGCCATTCCCTTACTGCAATGAGCTGGACTCCTACTCCTCTGCAATGCTCTTCCTGGACAGGTGCATCCTCAGCAATGAGACGGTTCTGCTGAGAGCCATGGCTCTGAGGGAGCAGCCAGTCCTGCCCAATGGTTGTCCTCCGTCACCAGTCCTGCAGCTCCCACGGAGGCACTGGGAGCCTTGGACACTCTTGCCACAAGTAGCCCAAGCGTGGACATCTTCCTCATCCTGCTCCTCCACTGCTGACGTCAGGGAATTCCCTGGAGCTCCCAACATCTGCCTTTCCTCCTCGAGGATTGTGTCTTTCAGCTCTCTGACCCTCTTCGCCTTTGGCTGCACCACAGCATCCTAGGAGTCATATACTGGCAACTGGCACCTCCAGGACACTTGCTGCTCCTAGGATGCTTTTCCCTGGGAAAATCTTCTTGCACACGACATTGCTGCAGTTTTTACTCCTAGGCCTTTCGTAGCCATCTGCATCCGCAGCCACAAGCAGCTTCTGATGATCGACATGGCTCTGGGAGAGCAGGGACTCCTGTCTGTGGACAAAGAAAACAAAGACAACTTGTAAGAAGAAAACCTGGAGCTTCTAGTTAGAAGAGAAAGGACTATTCAATCAAGGCAGGGCCAAGGGAGGAAACTTTCTAAAATGGAACAAGCAGAAGAAGCAGAGCAGTTTTGCAGAAGAAATTCCCCTGCCAGCACTTGGCTTAAGGAAAAAGCCTGATGTTTCTATGAGAGACTTGAGTTCATGTCTACTACTGGGTACCAGACATCTGAACATTTAGACTATTGGCTTTCCATGCTCACGCTATTCAAACCGGAAAGTGAAACTACTCTAACAGTAGGGATGATTGCAAGAAATGTTTCTGTTTACACCACGACTGCCGACCATGCATCATTCTTACCTTGCACCTGTCCAAAGGCCTTCCTCCGTCTGCGCTCTGGCAACTCTCACCCAAGGTCGGGCAGGGATGGAGGCTCGTGCCACAAGTAGCCCAAGCGCGGACATCTTCCTCATCCTGATCTTCCACTGCTGACATCTAGGAATTCCCTGGAGCTGCAAACACTTGCCTTTGCTGCTCAAGGATCTTCTCTAGCACCATGCCAAATGCCTTCTCCTATGGCAGCGCTGCAGCATCCTGCGACTCACGGACTGGAACTGGCACCTCCAGCAAAGTTGCTCCTGGGAAACATCCCTCAGCCATTCCCTTACTGCAATGAGCTGGACTCCTACTCCTTTGCAAGGCTCTTCCTGGACAGGTGCATCCTCAGCAATGAGACGGTTCTGCTGAGAGCCATGGCTCTGAGGGAGCAGCGAGTCCTGTCCAAAGGCCTTCCTCTGACTCCACTCCTGCAGCTCCCACGGAGGCACTGGGAGCCTTGGACACTCTTGCCACAAGTAGCCCAAGCGTGGACATCTTCCTCATCCTGCTCCTCCACTGCTGACGTCAGGGAATTCCCTGGAGCTGCAAACACCTGCCTTTCCTGCTGGAGGATCATGTCTGGCAGCTCTCTGAGCCTCTTCATCTTTGGCTGCGCCACAGCATCCTAGGAGTCATATACTGGCAACTGGCACCTCCAGGACACTTGCTGCTCCTAGGATGCTTTTCTCTGGGAAAATCTTCTTGCATACGACCTTGCTCCAGATTTTACTTCTAGGTCTTTCGTGGCCATGTGCATCCGCAGCCACAAGCAGCTTCTGATGATCGACATGGCTCTGGGAGAGCAGGGACTCCTGTCTGTGGACAAAGAAAACAAAGACAACTTGTAAGAAGAAAACCTGGAGCTTCTAGTTAGAAGACAAAGGACTATTCAATCAAGGCAGGGCCAAAGCAGGAAACTTTCTAAAATGGAACAAGCAGCAGAAGCAGAGCAGTTTTGCAGAAGAAATTCCCCTCCCAGCACTTGGCTTAAGGAAAAAGCCTGATGTTTCTATGAGAGACTTGAGTTCATGTCTACTATTGGGTACCAGACATCTGAACATTTAGACTATTGGCTTTCCAGGCTCACACTATTCAAACCGGAAAGTGAAACTACTCTAAAAGCTAGAGGCGATTGCAAGAAATGTTTCTGCTCACACCACGACTGCCGACCATGCATCATTCTTACCTTGCACCTGTCCAAAGGCCTTCCTCCGTCTGCGCTCTGGCAACTCTCACCCAAGCTCGGGCAGGGATGGAGGCTCTTGCCACAAGTAGCCCAAGCCTGGAGATATTCCTCATCCTGATCTTCCACTGCTGACATCTAGGAATTCCCTGGAGCTGCAAACACTTGCCTTTGCTGCTCGAGGATCTTCTCTAGCACCATGCCAAATGCCTTCTCCTATGGCAGTGCTGCAGCATCCTGCGAGCCATGGACTGGAACTGGCACCTTCAGCATAGTTGCTCCTGGGAAACATCCTTCAGCCATTCCCTTACTGCAATGAGCTGGACTCCTACACCTTTGCAAGGCTCTTCCTGGATAGGTGCATCCTCAGCAATGAGACGGTTCTGCTGAGAGCCACGGCTCTGAGGGAGCAGCCAGTCCTGCCCAAAGGCCTTCCTCCGTCACCAGTCCTGCAGCTCCCACGGAGGCACTGGGAGCCCTGGACACTCTTGCCACAAGTAGCCCAAGCGTCGAGATCTTCCTCATCCTGCTCCTCCACTGCTGACATCAGGGAATTCCCTGGAGCTCCCAACATCTGCCTTTGCTGCTGGAGGATCATGTCTGGCAGCTCTCTGAGCCTCTTACACTTTGGAAGCGCCACAGCATCCTAGGAGTCATATACTGGCAACTGGCACCTCCAGGACACTTGCTGCTCCTAGGATGCTTTTCTCTGGGAAAATCTTCTTGCACACAACCTTGCTGCAGATTTTACTTCTAGGCCTTTTGTGGCCATCTGCATCCGCAGCCACAAGCAGCTTCTGATGATCGACATGGCTCTGGGAGAGCAGGGACTCCTGTCTGTGGACAAAGAAAACAAAGACAACTTGTAAGAAGAAAACCTGGAGCTTCTAGTTAGAAGAGAAAGGACTATTCAATCAAGGCAGAGCCAAGGGAGGAAACTTTCTAAAATGGAACAAGCAGCAGAAGCACAGCAGTATTGCAGAAGAAATTCCCCTCCCAGCACTTGGCTTAAGGAAAACGCCTGATGTTTCTATGAGAGACTTGAGTTCATGTCTACTATTGGGTACCAGACATCTGAACATTTGGACTATTGGCTTTCCAGGCTCACGCTATTCAAACCGGAAAGTGAAACTACTCTAACAGTAGGGATGATTGCAAGAAATGTTTCTGTTTACACCACGACTGCCGACCATGCATCATTCTTACCTTGCACCTGTCCAAAGGCCTTCCTCCGTCTGCGCTCCGGCAACTCTCACCCAGGCAAGGGCAAGGATGGAGGCCCTTGCCACAAGTAGCCCAAGCGTGGACATCTTCCTCATCCTGCTACTCCACTGCTGACGTCAGGGTATTCCCTGGAGCTGCAAACACCTGCCTTTGCTGCTCGAGGACCTTCTCTAGCACCATGCCAAACCCCTTCTCCTATGGCAGTGCTGCAGCATCCTGCGAGCCATGGACTGGAACTGGCACCTTCAGCATAGTTGCTCCTGGGAAACATCATTCAGCCATTCCCTTACTGCAATGAGCTGGACTCCTACTCCTCTGCAAGGCTCTTCCTGGACAGGTGCATCCTCAGCAATGAGACGGTTCTGCTGAGAGCCATGGCTCTGAGGGAGCAGCCAGTCCTGTCAAAAGGCCTTCCTCTGCCACCAGTCCTGCAGCTCCCACGGAGGCACTGGGAGCCTTGGACACTCTTGCCACAAGTAGCCCAAGCGTGGACATCTTCCTCATCCTGCTCCTCCACTGCTGACGTCAGGGAATTCCCTGGTGCTCCCAACATCTGCCTTTCCTGCTGGAGGATCGTGTCTGGCAGATCTCTGAGCCTCTTTGCCTTTGGCAGCGCCACAGCATCCTAGGAGTCATATACTGGCAACTGGCACCTCCAGGACACTTGCTGCTCCTAGGATGCTTTTCTCTGGGAAAATCTTCTTGCACACAACCTTGCTGCAGATTTTACTTCTAGGCCTTTCGTGGCCATCTGCATCCTCAGCCACAAGCAGGTTCTGATGATCAACAGGGCTCTGGGAGAGCAGGGACTCCTGTCTGTGGACAAAGAAAACAAAGACAACTTGTAGGAAGAAAACCTGGAGCTTCTAGTTAGAAGAAAAAGGACTATTCAATCAAGGCAGGGCCAAAGGAGGAAACTTTCTAAAATGGAACAAGCAGCAGAAGCACAGTAGTTTTGCAGAAGAAATTCCCCTCCCAGCACTTGGCTTAAGGAAAAAGCCTGATGTTTCTATGAGAGACATGAGTTCATGTCTACTATTGGGTACCAGACATCTGAACATTTAGACTATTGGCTTTCCAGGCTCACGCTATTCAAACCGGAAAGTGAAACTACTCTAACAGTAGGGATGATTGCAAGAAATGTTTCTGTTTACACCACGACTGCCGACCATGCATCATTCTTACCTTGCACCTGTCCAAAGGCCTTCCTCCGTCTGCGCTCTGGCAACTCTCACCCAAGCTCGGGCAGGGATGGAGGCTCTTGCCACAAGTAGCCCAAGCCTGGAGATATTCCTCATCCTGATCTTCCACTGCTGACATCTAGGAATTCCCTGGAGCTGCAAACACTTGCATTTGCTGCTCGAGGATCTTCTCTAGCATCATGCCAAACGCCTTCTCCTATGGCAGTGCTGCAGCATCCTGCAAGTCACGGACTGGAACTGGCACCTCCAGCAAAGTTGCTCCTGGGAAACATCCCTCAGCCATTCCCTTACTGCAATGAGCTGGACTCCTACTCCTCTGCAATGCTCTTCCTGGACAGGTGCATCCTCAGCAATGAGACGGTTCTGCTGAGAGCCGCGGCTCTGAGGGAGCAGCCAGTCCTGCCCAAAGGCCTTCCTCCGCCTCCAGTCCTGCAGCTCCCACGGAGGCACTGGGAGCCTTGGACACTCTTGCCACAAGTAGCCCAAGCGTCGAGATCTTCCTCATCCTGCTCCTCCACTGCTGACGGCAGGGAATTCCCTGGAGCTGCAAACACCTGCCTTTGCTGCTCGAGGATCGTGTCTGGCAGCTCTCTGAGCCTCTTCACCTTTGGCTGCGCCACAGCATCCTTGGAGTCATATACTGGCAACTGGCACCTCCAGGACACTTGCTGCTCCTAGGATGCTTTTCTCTGGGAAAATCTTCTTGCACACAACCTTGCTGCAGATTTTACTTCTAGGCCTTTTGTGGCCATCTGCATCCGCAGCCACAAGCAGCTTCTGATGATCGACATGGCTCTGGGAGAGCAGGGACTCCTGTCTGTGGACAAAGAAAACAAAGACAACTTGTAAGATTAAAACCTGGAGCTTCTAGTTAGAAGAGAAAGGACTATTCAATCAAGGCAGGGCCAAGGGAGGAAACTTTCTAAAATGGAACAAGCAGCAGAAGCACAGTACTTTTGCAGAAGAAATTCCCCTCCCAGCACTTGGCTTAAGGAAAAAGCATGATGTTTCTATGAGAGACTTGAGTTCATGTCTACTATTGGATAGCAGACATCTGAACATTTAGACTACTGGCTTTCCAGGCTCACGCAATTCAAACCGGAATGTCAAACTATTTCAAAAGCTAGAGATGCTTCGAAGAAATGTTTCTGTACTCACCACAACTGGGGACCATGCATCATTCTTACCTTGCACCTGTCCAAAGGCCTTCCTCCGTCTCCAGTCCTGCCGCTCTCACGGAGGCACTGGGAGCCTTGGACACTCTTGCCACAAGTAGCCCAAGCATGGACATCTTCCTCATCCTGCTCCTCCACTGCTGACGTCAGGGAATTCCCTGGAGCTCCAAACATCTGCCTTTCCAGCTGGAGGATCATGTCTGGCAGCTCTCTGAGCCTCTTCACCTTTGGCAGCGCCACAGCATCCTAGGAGTCATATACTGGCAACTGGCACCTCCAGGACACTTGCTGCTCCTAGGATGCTTTTCTCTGGGAAAATCTTCTTGCACACGACCTTGCTGCCGATTTTACTTCTAGGCCTTTCGTGGCCATCTGCATCCTCAGCCACAAGCAGCTTCTGATGATCAACAGGGCTCTGGGAGAGCAGGGACTCCTGTCTGTGGACAAAGAAAACAAAGACAACTTGTAAGAAGAAAACCTGGAGCTTCTAGATAGAAGAAAAAGGACTATTCAATCAAGGCAGGGCCAAAGGAGGAAACTTTCTAAAATGGAACAAGCAGCAGAAGCACAGTAGTTTTGCAGAAGAAATTCCCCTCCCAGCACTTGGCTTAAGGAAAAAGCCTGATGTTTCTATGAGAGACATGAGTTCATGTCTACTATTGGGTACCAGACATCTGAACATTTAGACTATTGGCTTTCCAGGCTCACGCTATTCAAACCGGAAAGTGAAACTACTCTAACAGTAGGGATGATTGCAAGAAATGTTTCTGTTTACACCACGACTGCCGACCATGCATCATTCTTACCTTGCACCTGTCCAAAGGCCTTCCTCCGTCTGCGCTCTGGCAACTCTCACCCAAGCTCGGGCAGGGATGGAGGCTCTTGCCACAAGTAGCCCAAGCCTGGAGATATTCCTCATCCTGATCTTCCACTGCTGACATCTAGGAATTCCCTGGAGCTGCAAACACTTGCATTTGCTGCTCGAGGATCTTCTCTAGCATCATGCCAAACGCCTTCTCCTATGGCAGTGCTGCAGCATCCTGCAAGTCACGGACTGGAACTGGCACCTCCAGCAAAGTTGCTCCTGGGAAACATCCCTCAGCCATTCCCTTACTGCAATGAGCTGGACTCCTACTCCTCTGCAATGCTCTTCCTGGACAGGTGCATCCTCAGCAATGAGACGGTTCTGCTGAGAGCCGCGGCTCTGAGGGAGCAGCCAGTCCTGCCCAAAGGCCTTCCTCCGCCTCCAGTCCCGCAGCTCCCACGGAGGCACTGGGAGCCTTGGACACTCTTGCCACAAGTAGCCCAAGCATGGACATCTTCCTCATCCTGCTCCTCCACTGCTGACGGCAGGGAATTCCCTGGAGCTGCAAACACCTGCCTTTCCTGCTGGAGGATCGTGTCTGGCAGCTCTCTGAGCCTCTTCACCTTTGGCTGCGCCACAGCATCCTTGGAGTCATATACTGGCAACTGGCACCTCCAGTACACTTGCTGCTCCTAGGATGCTTTTCTCTGGGAAAATCTTGCACACGACCTTGCTCCAGATTTTACTTCTAGGCCTTTTGTGGCCATCTGCATCCGCAGCCACAAGCAGCTTCTGATGATCAACAGGGCTCTGGGAGAGCAGGGACCCCTGTCTGTGGACAAAGAAAACAAAGACAACTTGTAAGATTAAAACCTGGAGCTTCTAGTTAGAAGAGAAAGGACTATTCAATCAAGGCAGGGCCAAGGGAGGAAACTTTCTAAAATGGAACAAGCAGCAGAAGCACAGTAGATTTGCAGAAGAAATTCCCCTCCCAGCACTTGGCTTAAGGAAAAAGCCTGATGTTTCTATGAGAGACTTGAGTTCATGTCTACTATTGGATAGCAGACATCTGAACATTTAGACTACTGGCTTTCCAGGCTCACGCAATTCAAACCGGAATGTCAAACTATTTCAAAAGCTAGAGATGCTTCGAAGAAATGTTTCTGTACTCACCACAACTGGGGACCATGCATCATTCTTACCTTGCACCTGTCCAAAGGCCTTCCTCCGTCTCCAGTCCTGCCGCTCTCACGGAGGCACTGGGAGCCTTGGACACTCTTGCCACAAGTAGCCCAAGCATGGACATCTTCCTCATCCTGCTCCTCCACTGCTGACGTCAGGGAATTCCCTGGAGCTCCAAACATCTGCCTTTCCAGCTAGAGGATCATGTCTGGCAGCTCTCTGAGCCTCTTCACCTTTGGCAGCGCCACAGCATCCTAGGAGTCATATACTGGCAACTGGCACCTCCAGGACACTTGCTGCTCCTAGGATGCTTTTCTCTGGGAAAATCTTCTTGCATACGACCTTGCTGCCGATTTTACTTCTAGGCCTTTCGTGGCCATCTGCATCCTCAGCCACAAGCAGGTTCTGATGATCAACAGGGCTCTGGGAGAGCAGGGACTCCTGTCTGTGGACAAAGAAAACAAAGACAACTTGTAAGAAGAAAACCTGGAGCTTCTAGTTAGAAGACAAAGGACTATTCAATCAAGGCAGGGCCAAAGCAGGAAACTTTCTAAAATGGAACAAGCAGCAGAAGCAGAGCAGTTTTGCAGAAGAAATTCCCCTCCCAGCACTTGGCTTAAGGAAAAAGCCTGATGTTTCTATGAGAGACTTGAGTTCATGTCTACTATTGGGTACCAGACATCTGAACATTTAGACTATTGGCTTTCCAGGCTCACGCTATTCAAACCGGAAAGTGAAACTACTCTAACAGTAGGGATGATTGCAAGAAATGTTTCTGTTTACACCACGACTGCCGACCATGCATCATTCTTACCTTGCACCTGTCCAAAGGCCTTCCTCCGTCTGCGCTCTGGCAACTCTCACCCAAGCTCGGGCAGGGATGGAGGCTCTTGCCACAAGTAGCCCAAGCCTGGAGATATTCCTCATCCTGATCTTCCACTGCTGACATCTAGGAATTCCCTGGAGCTGCAAACACCTGCCTTTGCGGCTCGAGGACCTTCTCTAGCACCATGCCAAACCCCTTCTCCTATGGCAGTGCTGCAGCATCCTGCGAGCCATGGACTGGAACTGGCACCTTCAGCATAGTTGCTCCTGGGAAACATCCTTCAGCCATTCCCTTACTGCAATGAGCTGGACTCCTACTCCTTTGCAAGGCTCTTCCTGGATAGGTGCATCCTCAGCAATGAGACGGTTCTGCTGAGAGCCACGGCTCTGAGGGAGCAGCCAGTCCTGCCCAAAGGCCTTCCTCCGTCTCCACTCCTGCAGCTCCCACGGAGGCACTGGGAGCCTTGGACACGCTTGCCACAAGTAGCCCAAGCGTGGACATCTTCCTCATATTGCTCCGCCACTGCTGACATCAGGGAATTCCCTGGAGCTCCCAACATCTGCCTTTCCTGCTCGAGGATCGTGTCTGGCAGCTCTCTGAGCCTCTTACATTTTGGAAGCGCAACAGCATCCTAGGAGTCCTATACTGGCAACTGGCAGCTCCAGGACACTTGCTGCTCCTAGGATGCTTTTCTCTGGGAAAATCTTCTTGCACACAACCTTGCTGCAGATTTTACTTCTAGGCCTTTCGTGGCCATCTGCATCCACGGCCACAAGCAGCTTCTGATGATCGACATGGCTCTGGGAGAGCAGGGACTCCTGTCTGTGGACAAAGAAAACAAAGACAACTTGTAAGAAGAAAACCTGGAGCTTCTAGTTAGAAGAGAAAGGACTATTCAATCAAGGCAGAGCCAAGGGAGGAAACTTTCTAAAATGGAACAAGCAGCAGAAGCACAGCAGTATTGCAGAAGAAATTCCCCTCCCAGCACTTGGCTTAAGGAAAACGCCTGATGTTTCTGTGAGAGACATGAGTTCATGTCTACTATTGGGTACCAGACATCTGAACATTTAGACTATTGGCTTTCCAGGCTCACGCTATTCAAACCGGAAAGTGAAACTACTCTAACAGTAGGGATGATTGCAAGAAATGTTTCTGTTTACACCACGACTGCCGACCATGCATCATTCTTACCTTGCACCTGTCCAAAGGCCTTCCTCCATCTGCGCTCCGGCAACTCTCACCCAGGCAAGGGCAGGGATAGAGGCTCTTGCCACAAGTAGCCCAAGCGTGCACATCTTCCTCATCCTGCTACTCCACTGCTGACGTCAGGGTATTCCCTGGAGCTGCAAACACCTGCCTTTGCTGCTCGAGGACCTTCTCTAGCACCGTGCCAAACCCCTTCTCCTATGGCAGTGCTGCAGCATCCTGCGAGCCATGGACTAGAACTGGCACCTTCAGCATAGTTGCTCCTGGGAAACATCATTCAGCCATTCCCTTACTGCAATGAGCTGGACTCCTACTCCTTTGCAAGGCTCTTCCTGGACAGGTGCATCCTCAGCAATGAGACGGTTCTGCTGAGAGCCATGGCTCTGAGGGAGGAGGCAGTCCTGTCCAAAGGCCTTCCTCTGACTCCACTCCTGCAGCTCTCACGGAGGCACTGGGAGCCTTGGACACTCTTGCCACAAGTAGCCCAAGCGTGGACATCTTCCTCATCCTGCTCCTCCACTGCTGACATCAGGGAATTCCCTGGTGCTCCCAACATCTGCCTTTCCTGCTCGAGGATCGTGTCTGGCAGCTCTCTGAGCCTCTTCGCCTTTGGCAGCGCCACAGCATCCTGAGAGTCATATACTGGAAACTGGCAGCTACAGGACACTTGCTGCTCCTAGGATGCTTTTCTCTGGGAAAATCTTCTTGGACACGACATTGCTCCAGTTTTTACTTCTAGGCCTTTCGTGGCCATCTGCATCCGCAGCCACAAGCAGCTTCTGATGATCGACATGGCTCTGGGAGAGCAGGGACTCCTGTCTGTGGACAAAGAAAACAAAGACAACTTGTAAGAAGAAAACCTGGAGCTTCTAGATAGAAGACAAAGGACTATTCAATCAAGGCAAGGCCAAGGGAGGAAACTTTCTAAAATGGAACAAGCAGCAGAAGCACAGCAGTATTGCAGAAGAAATTCCCTTCCCAGCACTTGGCTTAAGGAAAAAACCTCATGTTTCTATGAGAGACTTGAGTTCATGTCTACTACTGGGAACCAGACATCTGAACATTTAGACTATTGGCTTTCCAGGCTCACGCTATTCAAACCGGAAAGTGAAACTACTCTAACAGTAAGGATGATTGCAAGAAATGTTTCTGTTTACACCACGACTGCCGACCATGCATCATTCTTACCTTGCACCTGTCCAAAGGCCTTCCTCCATCTGCGCTCCGGCAACTCTCACCCAGGCAAGGGCAGGGATGGAGGCTCTTGCCACAAGTAGCCCAAGCGTGGACATCTTCCTCATCCTGCTACTCCACTGCTGACGTCAGGGTATTCCCTGGAGCTGCAAACACCTGCCTTTGCTGCTCGAGGATCTTCTCTAGCACCATGCAAAACCCCTTCTCCTATGGCAGAGCTGCAGCATCCTGCGAGCCACGGACTGGAACTGGCACCTCCAGCAAAGTTGCTCCTGGGAAACATCCCTCAGCCATTCCCTTACTGCAATGAGCTGGACTCCTACTCCTCTGCAATGCTCTTCCTGGACAGGTGCATCCTCAGCAATGAGACAGTTCTGCTGAGAGCCACAGCTCTGAGGAAGCAGCCAGTCCTGCCCAATGGTTGCCCTCTGTCACCAGTCCTGCAGCTCCCACGGAGGCACTGGGAGCCTTGGACACTCTTGCCACAAGTAGCCCAAGCGTGGACATCTTCCTCATCCTGCTCCTCCACTGCTGACGTCAGGGAATTCCCTGGTGCTCCCAACATCTGCCTTTCCTGCTGGAGGATCGTGTCTGGCAGATCTCTGAGCCTCTTTGCCTTTGGCAGCGCCACAGCATCCTAGGAGTCATATACTGGCAACTGGCACCTCCAGGACACTTGCTGCTCCTAGGATGCTTTCCTCTAGGAAAAACTTCTTGCACACGTCCTTGCTCCAGTTTTTACTCCTAGGCCTTTCGTGGCCATCTGCATTCTCAGCCACAAGAAGCTTCTGATGATCGACATGGCTCTGGGAGAGCAGGGACCCCTGTCTGTGGACAAAGAAAACAAAGACAACTTGTAAGATTAAAACCTGGAGCTTCTAGTTAGAAGAGAAAGGACAATTCAATCAAGGCAGGGCCAAGGGAGGAAACTTTCTAAAATGGAACAAGCAGCAGAAGCACAGTAGTTTTGCAGAAGAAATTCCCCTCCCCGCACTTGGCTTAAGGAAAAAGCATGATGTTTCTATGAGAGACTTGAGTTCATGTCTACTATTGGATAGCAGACATCTGAACATTTAGACTACTGGCTTTCCAGGCTCACGCAATTCAAACCGGAATGTCAAACTATTTCAAAAGCTAGAGATGCTTCGAAGAAATGTTTCTGTATTCACCACAACTGGGGACCATGCATCATTCTTACCTTGCACCTGTCCAAAGGCCTTCCTCCGTCTCCAGTCCTGCCGCTCTCACGGAGGCACTGGGAGCCTTGGACACTCTTGCCACAAGTAGCCCAAGCGTGGACATCTTCCTCATCCTGCTCCTCCACTGCTGACGTCAGGGAATTCCCTGGAGCTCCAAACATCTGCCTTTCCAGCTGGAGGATCATGTCTGGCAGCTCTCTGAGCCTCTTCACCTCTGGTAGCGCCACAGCATCCTAGGAGTCATATACTGGCAACTGGCACCTCCAGGACACTTGCTGCTCCTAGGATGCTTTTCTCTGGGAAAATCTTCTTGCACACGACATTGCTGCCGATTTTACTTCTAGGCCTTTCGTGGCCATCTGCATCCTCAGCCACAAGCAGCTTCTGATGATCAACAGGGCTCTGGGAGAGCAGGGACTCCTGTCTGTGGACAAAGAAAACAAAGACAACTTGTAAGAAGAAAACCTGGAGCTTCTAGATAGAAGAGAAAGGACTATTCAATCAAGGCAGGGCCAAAGCAGGAAACTTTCTAAAATGGAACAAGCAGCAGAAGCAGAGCAGTTTTGCAGAAGAAATTCCCCTCCCAGCACTTGGCTTAAGGAAAAAGCCTGATGTTTCTATGAGAGACTTGAGTTCATGTCTACTATTGGGTTCCAGACATCTGAACATTTAGACTATTGGCTTTCCAGGCTCACACTATTCAAACCGGAAAGTGAAACTACTCTAAAAGCTAGAGGCGATTGCAAGAAATGTTTCTGCTCACACCACGACTGCCGACCATGCATCATTCTTACCTTGCACCTGTCCAAAGGCCTTCCTCCGTCTGCGCTCTGGCAACTCTCACCCAAGCTCGGGCAGGGATGGAGGCTCTTGCCACAAGTAGCCCAAGCCTGGAGATATTCCTCATCCTGATCTTCCACTGCTGACATCTAGGAATTCCCTGGAGCTGCAAACACTTGCCTTTGCTGCTCGAGGATCTTCTCTAGCACCATGCCAAACCCCTTCTCCTATGGCAGTGCTGCAGCATCCTGCGAGCCATGGACTGGAACTGGCACCTTCAGCATAGTTGCTCCTGGGAAACATCCTTCAGCCATTCCCTTACTGCAATGAGCTGGACTCCTACACCTTTGCAAGGCTCTTCCTGGATAGGTGCATCCTCAGCAATGAGACGGTTCTGCTGAGAGCCACGGCTCTGAGGGAGCAGCCAGTCCTGCCCAAAGGCCTTCCTCCGTCACCAGTCCTGCAGCTCCCACGGAAGCACTGGGAGCCTTGGACACTCTTGCCACAAGTAGCCCAAGCGTCGAGATCTTCCTCATCCTGCTCCTCCACTGCTGACATCAGGGAATTCCCTGGAGCTCCCAACATCTGCCTTTCCAGCTGGAGGATCATGTCTGGCAGCTCTCTGAGCCTCTTCAACTTTGGCAGCGCCACAGCATCCTAGGAGTCATATACTGGCAACTGGCACCTCCAGGACACTTGCTGCTCCTAGGATGCTTTTCTCTGGGAAAATCTTCTTGCACACAACCTTGCTGCAGATTTTACTTCTAGGCCTTTTGTGGCCATCTGCATCCGCAGCCACAAGCAGCTTCTGATGATCGACATGGCTCTGGGAGAGCAGGGACTCCTGTCTGTGGACAAAGAAAACAAAGACAACTTGTAAGAAGAAAACCTGGAGCTTCTAGTTAGAAGAGAAAGGACTATTCAATCAAGGCAGAGCCAAGGGAGGAAACTTTCTAAAATGGAACAAGCAGCAGAAGCACAGCAGTATTGCAGAAGAAATTCCCCTCCCAGCACTTGGCTTAAGGAAAACGCCTGATGTTTCTATGAGAGACTTGAGTTCATGTCTACTATTGGGTACCAGACATCTGAATATTTGGACTATTGGCTTTCCAGGCTCACGCTATTCAAACCGGAAAGTGAAACTACTCTAACAGTAGGGATGATTGCAAGAAATGTTTCTGCTCGCACCACGACTGCCGACCATGCATCATTCTTACCTTGCACCTGTCCAAAGGCCTTCCTCCGTCTGCGCTCCGGCAACTCTCACCCAGGCAAGGGCAAGGATGGAGGCCCTTGCCACAAGTAGCCCAAGCGTGGACATCTTCCTCATCCTGCTACTCCACTGCTGACGTCAGGGTATTCCCTGGAGCTGCAAACACTTGCCTTTGCTGCTCGAGGACCTTCTCTAGCACCATGCCAAACCCCTTCTCCTATGGCAGTGCTGCAGCATCCTGCGAGCCATGGACTGGAACTGGCACCTTCAGCATAGTTGCTCCTGGGAAACATCATTCAGCCATTCCCTTACTGCAATGAGCTGGACTCCTACTCCTCTGCAAGGCTCTTCCTGGACAGGTGCATCCTCAGCAATGAGACGGTTCTGCTGAGAGCCATGGCTCTGAGGGAGCAGCCAGTCCTGTCAAAAGGCCTTCCTCTGACTCCACTCCTGCAGCTCCCACGGAGGCACTGGGAGCCTTGGACACTCTTGCCACAAGTAGCCCAAGCGTGGACATCTTCCTCATCCTGCTCCTCCACTGCTGACGTCAGGGAATTCCCTGGAGCTCCTAAAATCTGCCTTTCCTGCTCGAGGATCGTGTCTGGCAGCTCTCTGAGCCTCTTCGCCTTTGGCAGCGCCACAGCATCCTGAGAGTCATATACTGGAAACTGGCAGCTACAGGACACTTGCTGCTCCTAGGATGCTTTTCTCTGGGAAAATCTTTTTGGACACGACATTGCTCCAGTTTTTACTTCTAGGCCTTTCGTGGCCATCTGCATCCGCAGCCACAAGCAGCTTCTGATGATCGACATGGCTCTGGGAAAACAGGGACTCCTGTCTGTGGACAAAGAAAACAAAGACAACTTGTAAGAAGAAAACCTGGAGCTTCTAGATAGAAGACAAAGGACTATTCAATCAAGGCAGGGCCAAGGGAGGAAACTTTCTAAAATGGAACAAGCAGCAGAAGCACAGTAGTTTTGCAGAAGAAATTCCCTTCCCAGCACTTGGCTTAAGGAAAAAACCTCATGTTTCTATGAGAGACTTGAGTTCATGTCTACTACTGGGTACCAGACATCTGAACATTTAGACTATTGGCTTTCCAGGCTCACGCTATTCAAACCGGAAAGTGAAACTACTCTAACAGTAAGGATGATTGCAAGAAATGTTTCTGTTTACACCACGACTGCCGACCATGCATCATTCTTACCTTCCACCTGTCCAAAAGCCTTCCTCCATCTGCGCTCCGGCAACTCTCACCCAGGCAAGGGCAGGGATGGAGGCTCTTGCCACAAGTAGCCCAAGCCTGGAGATATTCCTCATCCTGATCTTCCACTGCTGACATCTAGGAATTCCCTGGAGCTGCAAACACTTGCATTTGCTGCTCGAGGATCTTCTCTAGCATCATGCCAAACGCCTTCTCCTATGGCAGCGCTGCAGCATCCTGCGAGCCACGGACTGGAACTGGCACCTCCAGCAAAGTTGCTCCTGGGAAACATCCCTCAGCCATTCCCTTACTGCAATGAGCTGGACTCCTACTCCTCTGCAATGCTCTTCCTGGACAGGTGCATCCTCAGCAATGAGACGGTTCTGCTGAGAGCCGCGGCTCTGAGGGAGCAGCCAGTCCTGCCCAAAGGCCTTCCTCCGCCTCCAGTCCCGCAGCTCCCACGGAGGCACTGGGAGCCTTGGACACTCTTGCCACAAGTAGCCCAAGCGTGGACATCTTCCTCATCCTGCTCCTCCACTGCTGACGGCAGGGAATTCCCTGGAGCTGCAAACACCTGCCTTTGCTGCTCGAGGATCGTGTCTGGCAGCTCTCTGAGCCTCTTCACCTTTGGCTGCGCCACAGCATCCTTGGAGTCATATACTGGCAACTGGCACCTCCAGTACACTTGCTGCTCCTAGGATGCTTTTCTCTGGGAAAATCTTGCACACGACCTTGCTCCAGATTTTACTTCTAGGCCTTTTGTGGCCATCTGCATCCGCAGCCACAAGCAGCTTCTGATGATCAACAGGGCTCTGGGAGAGCAGGGACTCCTGTCTGTGGACAAAGAAAACAAAGACAACTTGTAAGATTAAAACCTGGAGCTTCTAGTTAGAAGAGAAAGGACTATTCAATCAAGGCAGGGCCAAGGGAGGAAACTTTCTAAAATGGAACAAGCAGCAGAAGCACAGTAGATTTGCAGAAGAAATTCCCCTCCCAGCACTTGGCTTAAGGAAAAAGCCTGATGTTTCTATGAGAGACTTGAGTTCATGTCTACTATTGGATAGCAGACATCTGAACATTTAGACTACTGGCTTTCCAGGCTCACGCAATTCAAACCGGAATGTCAAACTATTTCAAAAGCTAGAGATGCTTCGAAGAAATGTTTCTGTACTCACCACAACTGGGGACCATGCATCATTCTTACCTTGCACCTGTCCAAAGGCCTTCCTCCGTCTCCAGTCCTGCCGCTCTCACGGAGGCACTGGGAGCCTTGGACACTCTTGCCACAAGTAGCCCAAGCATGGACATCTTCCTCATCCTGCTCCTCCACTGCTGACGTCAGGGAATTCCCTGGAGCTCCAAACATCTGCCTTTCCAGCTAGAGGATCATGTCTGGCAGCTCTCTGAGCCTCTTCACCTTTGGCAGCGCCACAGCATCCTAGGAGTCATATACTGGCAACTGGCACCTCCAGGACACTTGCTGCTCCTAGGATGCTTTTCTCTGGGAAAATCTTCTTGCATACGACCTTGCTGCCGATTTTACTTCTAGGCCTTTCGTGGCCATCTGCATCCTCAGCCACAAGCAGGTTCTGATGATCAACAGGGCTCTGGGAGAGCAGGGAGTCCTGTCTGTGGACAAAGAAAACAAAGACAACTTGTAAGAAGAAAACCTGGAGCTTCTAGTTAGAAGACAAAGGACTATTCAATCAAGGCAGGGCCAAAGCAGGAAACTTTCTAAAATGGAACAAGCAGCAGAAGCAGAGCAGTTTTGCAGAAGAAATTCCCCTCCCAGCACTTGGCTTAAGGAAAAAGCCTGATGTTTCTATGAGAGACTTGAGTTCATGTCTACTATTGGGTACCAGACATCTGAACATTTAGACTATTGGCTTTCCAGGCTCACGCTATTCAAACCGGAAAGTGAAACTACTCTAACAGTAGGGATGATTGCAAGAAATGTTTCTGTTTACACCACGACTGCCGACCATGCATCATTCTTACCTTGCACCTGTCCAAAGGCCTTCCTCCGTCTGCGCTCTGGCAACTCTCACCCAAGCTCGGGCAGGGATGGAGGCTCTTGCCACAAGTAGCCCAAGCCTGGAGATATTCCTCATCCTGATCTTCCACTGCTGACATCTAGGAATTCCCTGGAGCTGCAAACACCTGCCTTTGCGGCTCGAGGACCTTCTCTAGCACCATGCCAAACCCCTTCTCCTATGGCAGTGCTGCAGCATCCTGCGAGCCATGGACTGGAACTGGCACCTTCAGCATAGTTGCTCCTGGGAAACATCCTTCAGCCATTCCCTTACTGCAATGAGCTGGACTCCTACTCCTTTGCAAGGCTCTTCCTGGATAGGTGCATCCTCAGCAATGAGACGGTTCTGCTGAGAGCCACGGCTCTGAGGGAGCAGCCAGTCCTGCCCAAAGGCCTTCCTCCGTCTCCACTCCTGCAGCTCCCACGGAGGCACTGGGAGCCTTGGACACGCTTGCCACAAGTAGCCCAAGCGTGGACATCTTCCTCATATTGCTCCGCCACTGCTGACATCAGGGAATTCCCTGGAGCTCCCAACATCTGCCTTTCCTGCTCGAGGATCGTGTCTGGCAGCTCTCTGAGCCTCTTACATTTTGGAAGCGCAACAGCATCCTAGGAGTCCTATACTGGCAACTGGCAGCTCCAGGACACTTGCTGCTCCTAGGATGCTTTTCTCTGGGAAAATCTTCTTGCACACAACCTTGCTGCAGATTTTACTTCTAGGCCTTTCGTGGCCATCTGCATCCACGGCCACAAGCAGCTTCTGATGATCGACATGGCTCTGGGAGAGCAGGGACTCCTGTCTGTGGACAAAGAAAACAAAGACAACTTGTAAGAAGAAAACCTGGAGCTTCTAGTTAGAAGAGAAGGGACTATTCAATCAAGGCAGAGCCAAGGGAGGAAACTTTCTAAAATGGAACAAGCAGCAGAAGCACAGCAGTATTGCAGAAGAAATTCCCCTCCCAGCACTTGGCTTAAGGAAAACGCCTGATGTTTCTGTGAGAGACATGAGTTCATGTCTACTATTGGGTACCAGACATCTGAACATTTAGACTATTGGCTTTCCAGGCTCACGCTATTCAAACCGGAAAGTGAAACTACTCTAACAGTAGGGATGATTGCAAGAAATGTTTCTGTTTACACCACGACTGCCGACCATGCATCATTCTTACCTTGCACCTGTCCAAAGGCCTTCCTCCATCTGCGCTCCGGCAACTCTCACCCAGGCAAGGGCAGGGATAGAGGCTCTTGCCACAAGTAGCCCAAGCGTGCACATCTTCCTCATCCTGCTACTCCACTGCTGACGTCAGGGTATTCCCTGGAGCTGCAAACACCTGCCTTTGCTGCTCGAGGACCTTCTCTAGCACCATGCCAAACCCCTTCTCCTATGGCAGTGCTGCAGCATCCTGCGAGCCATGGACTGGAACTGGCACCTTCAGCATAGTTGCTCCTGGGAAACATCATTCAGCCATTCCCTTACTGCAATGAGCTGGACTCCTACTCCTCTGCAAGGCTCTTCCTGGACAGGTGCATCCTCAGCAATGAGACGGTTCTGCTGAGAGCCATGGCTCTGAGGGAGCAGCCAGTCCTGTCAAAAGGCCTTCCTCTGACTCCACTCCTGCAGCTCCCACGGAGGCACTGGGAGCCTTGGACACTCTTGCCACAAGTAGCCCAAGCGTGGACATCTTCCTCATCCTGCTCCTCCACTGCTGACGTCAGGGAATTCCCTGGAGCTCCTAAAATCTGCCTTTCCTGCTCGAGGATCGTGTCTGGCAGCTCTCTGAGCCTCTTCGCCTTTGGCAGCGCCACAGCATCCTGAGAGTCATATACTGGAAACTGGCAGCTACAGGACACTTGCTGCTCCTAGGATGCTTTTCTCTGGGAAAATCTTTTTGGACACGACATTGCTCCAGTTTTTACTTCTAGGCCTTTCGTGGCCATCTGCATCCGCAGCCACAAGCAGCTTCTGATGATCGACATGGCTCTGGGAAAACAGGGACTCCTGTCTGTGGACAAAGAAAACAAAGACAACTTGTAAGAAGAAAACCTGGAGCTTCTAGATAGAAGACAAAGGACTATTCAATCAAGGCAGGGCCAAGGGAGGAAACTTTCTAAAATGGAACAAGCAGCAGAAGCACAGTAGTTTTGCAGAAGAAATTCCCTTCCCAGCACTTGGCTTAAGGAAAAAACCTCATGTTTCTATGAGAGACTTGAGTTCATGTCTACTACTGGGTACCAGACATCTGAACATTTAGACTATTGGCTTTCCAGGCTCACGCTATTCAAACCGGAAAGTGAAACTACTCTAACAGTAAGGATGATTGCAAGAAATGTTTCTGTTTACACCACGACTGCCGACCATGCATCATTCTTACCTTCCACCTGTCCAAAAGCCTTCCTCCATCTGCGCTCCGGCAACTCTCACCCAGGCAAGGGCAGGGATGGAGGCTCTTGCCACAAGTAGCCCAAGCGTAGACATCTTCCTCATCCTGCTACTCCACTGCTGACGTCAGGGTATTCCCTGGAGCTGCAAACACCTGCCTTTGCTGCTCGAGGATCTTCTCTAGCATCATGCAAAACCCCTTCTCCTATGGCAGCGCTGCAGCATCCTGCGAGCCACGGACTGGAACTGGCACCTCCAGCAAAGTTGCTCCTGGGAAACATCCCTCAGCCATTCCCTTACTGCAATGAGCTGGACTCCTACTCCTCTGCAATGCTCTTCCTGGACAGGTGCATCCTCAGCAATGAGACGGTTCTGCTGAGAGCCACAGCTCTGAGGGAGCAGCCAGTCCTGCCCAATGGTTGCCCTCTGTCACCAGTCCTGCAGCTCCCACGGAGGCACTGGGAGCCTTGGACACTCTTGCCACAAGTAGCCCAAGCGTGGACATCTTCCTCATCCTGCTCCTCCACTGCTGACGGCAGGGAATTCCCTGGTGCTCCAAACATCTGCCTTTCCTGCTGGAGGATCGTGTCTGGCAGATCTCTGAGCCTCTTTGCCTTTGGCAGCGCCACAGCATCCTAGGAGTCATATACTGGCAACTGGCACCTCCAGGACACTTGCTGCTCCTAGGATGCTTTTCTCTGGGAAAATCTTCTTGCACACGACCTTGCTGCCGATTTTACTTCTAGGCCTTTCGTGGCCATCTGCATCCTCAGCCACAAGCAGGTTCTGATGATCAACAGGGCTCTGGGAGAGCAGGGACTCCTGTCTGTGGACAAAGAAAACAAAGACAACTTGTAAGAAGAAAACCTGGAGCTTCTAGTTAGAAGAAAAAGGACTATTCAATCAAGGCAGGGCCAAAGGAGGAAACTTCCTAAAATGGAACAAGCAGCAGAAGCACAGTAGTTTTGCAGAAGAAATTCCCCTCCCAGCACTTGGCTTAAGGAAAAAGCCTGATGTTTCTATGAGAGACATGAGTTCATGTCTACTATTGGGTACCAGACATCTGAACACTTAGACTATTGGCTTTCCAGGCTCACGCTATTCAAACCGGAAAGTGAAACTACTCTAACAGTAGGGATGATTGCAAGAAATGTTTCTGTTTACACCACGACTGCCGACCATGCATCATTCTTACCTTGCACCTGTCCAAAGGCCTTCCTCCGTCTGCGCTCTGGCAACTCTCACCCAAGCTCGGGCAGGGATGGAGGCTCTTGCCACAAGTAGCCCAAGCCTGGAGATATTCCTCATCCTGATCTTCCACTGCTGACATCTAGGAATTCCCTGGAGCTGCAAACACTTGCATTTGCTGCTCGAGGATCTTCTCTAGCATCATGCCAAACGCCTTCTCCTATGGCAGTGCTGCAGCATCCTGCAAGTCACGGACTGGAACTGGCACCTCCAGCAAAGTTGCTCCTGGGAAACATCCCTCAGCCATTCCCTTACTGCAATGAGCTGGACTCCTACTCCTCTGCAATGCTCTTCCTGGACAGGTGCATCCTCAGCAATGAGACGGTTCTGCTGAGAGCCGCGGCTCTGAGGGAGCAGCCAGTCCTGCCCAAAGGCCTTCCTCCGCCTCCAGTCCCGCAGCTCCCACGGAGGCACTGGGAGCCTTGGACACTCTTGCCACAAGTAGCCCAAGCGTCGAGATCTTCCTCATCCTGCTCCTCCACTGCTGACATCAGGGAATTCCCTGGAGCTCCTAAAATCTGCCTTTGCTGCTCGAGGATCGTGTCTGGCAGCTCTCTGAGCCTCTTCACCTTTGGCTGCGCCACAGCATCCTAGGAGTCATATACTGGCAACTGGCACCTCCAGTACACTTGCTGCTCCTAGGATGCTTTTCTCTGGGAAAATCTTGCACACGACCTTGCTCCAGATTTTACTTCTAGGCCTTTTGTGGCCATCTGCATCCGCAGCCACAAGCAGCTTCTGATGATCGACATGGCTCTGGGAGAGCAGGGACTCCTGTCTGTGGACAAAGAAAACAAAGACAACTTGTAAGATCAAAACCTGGAGCTTCTAGTTAGAAGAGAAAGGACTATTCAATCAAGGCAGGGCCAAGGGAGGAAACTTTCTAAAATGGAACAAGCAGCAGAAGCACAGTACTTTTGCAGAAGAAATTCCCCTCCCAGCACTTGGCTTAAGGAAAAAGCATGATGTTTCTATGAGAGACTTGAGTTCATGTCTACTATTGGATAGCAGACATCTGAACATTTAGACTACTGGCTTTCCAGGCTCACGCAATTCAAACCGGAATGTCAAACTATTTCAAAAGCTAGAGATGCTTCGAAGAAATGTTTCTGTACTCACCACAACTGGGGACCATGCATCATTCTTACCTTGCACCTGTCCAAAGGCCTTCCTCCGTCTCCAGTCCTGCCGCTCTCACGGAGGCACTGGGAGCCTTGGACACTCTTGCCACAAGTAGCCCAAGCATGGACATCTTCCTCATCCTGCTCCTCCACTGCTGACGTCAGGGAATTCCCTGGAGCTCCAAACATCTGCCTTTCCAGCTAGAGGATCATGTCTGGCAGCTCTCTGAGCCTCTTCATCTTTGGCAGCGCCACAGCATCCTAGGAGTCATATACTGGCAACTGGCACCTCCAGGACACTTGCTGCTCCTAGGATGCTTTTCTCTGGGAAAATTTTCTTGCACACGACCTTGCTGCCGATTTTACTTCTAGGCCTTTCGTGGCCATCTGCATCCTCAGCCACAAGCAGGTTCTGATGATCAACAGGGCTCTGGGAGAGCAGGGACTCCTGTCTGTGGACAAAGAAAACAAAGACAACTTGTAAGAAGAAAACCTGGAGCTTCTAGTTAGAAGACAAAGGACTATTCAATCAAGGCAGGGCCAAGGGAGGAAACTTTCTAAAATGGAACAAGCAGCAGAAGCACAGTACTTTTGCAGAAGAAATTCCCCTCCCAGCACTTGGCTTAAGGAAAAAGCCTGATGTTTCTATGAGAGACTTGAGTTCATGTCTACTATAGGGTAGCAGACATCTGAACATTTAGACTATTGGCTATCCATGCTCACGCTATTCAAACCGGAAAGTGAAACTACTCTAACAGTAGGGATGATCGCAAGAAATGTTTCTGTTTACACCACGACTGCCGACCATCCATCATTCTTACCTTGCACCTGTCCAAAGGCCTTAATCCGTCTGCGCTCCGGCAACTCTCACCCAGGCAAGGGCAAGGATGGAGGCTCTTGCCACAAGTAGCCCAAGCGTGGACATCTTCCTCATCCTGCTACTCCACTGCTGACGTCAGGGTATTCCCTGGAGCTGCAAACACCTGCCTTTGCGGCTCGAGGACCTTCTCTAGCACCATGCAAAACCCCTTCTCCTATGGCAGTGCTGCAGCATCCTGCGAGCCATGGACTGGAACTGGCACCTTCAGCATAGTTGCTCCTGGGAAACATCCTTCAGCCATTCCCTTACTGCAATGAGCTGGACTCCTACTCCTTTGCAAGGCTCTTCCTGGACAGGTGCATCCTCAGCAATGAGACGGTTCTGCTGAGAGCCATGGCTCTGAGGGAGCAGCGAGTCCTGTCCAAAGGCCTTCCTCTGACTCCACTCCTGCAGCTCCCACGGAGGCACTGGGAGCCTTGGACACTCTTGCCACAAGTAGCCCAAGCGTCGAGATCTTCCTCATCCTGCTCCTCCACTGCTGACATCAGGGAATTCCCTGGAGCTGCAAACACCTGCCTTTGCTGCTCGAGGATCTTCTCTAGCACCATGCCAAACTCCTTCTCCTATGGCAGAGCTGCAGCATCCTGCGAGCCACGGACTGGAACTGGCACCTCCAGCAAAGTTGCTCCTGGGAAACATCCCTCAGCCATTCCCTTACTGCAATGAGCTGGACTCCTACTCCTCTGCAATGCTCTTCCTGGACAGGTGCATCCTCAGCAATGAGACGGTTCTGCTGAGAGCCATGGCTCTGAGGGAGCAGCCAGTCCTGCCCAATGGTTGTCCTCCGTCACCAGTCCTGCAGCTCCCACGGAGGCACTGGGAGCCTTGGACACTCTTGCCACAAGTAGCCCAAGCGTGGACATCTTCCTCATCCTGCTCCTCCACTGCTGACGTCAGGGAATTCCCTGGAGCTCCCAACATCTGCCTTTCCTCCTCGAGGATTGTGTCTTTCAGCTCTCTGACCCTCTTCGCCTTTGGCTGCACCACAGCATCCTAGGAGTCATATACTGGCAACTGGCACCTCCAGGACACTTGCTGCTCCTAGGATGCTTTTCCCTGGGAAAATCTTCTTGCACACGACATTGCTGCAGTTTTTACTCCTAGGCCTTTCGTAGCCATCTGCATCCGCAGCCACAAGCAGCTTCTGATGATCGACATGGCTCTGGGAGAGCAGGGACTCCTGTCTGTGGACAAAGAAAACAAAGACAACTTGTAAGAAGAAAACCTGGAGCTTCTAGTTAGAAGAGAAAGGACTATTCAATCAAGGCAGGGCCAAGGGAGGAAACTTTCTAAAATGGAACAAGCAGAAGAAGCAGAGCAGTTTTGCAGAAGAAATTCCCCTGCCAGCACTTGGCTTAAGGAAAAAGCCTGATGTTTCTATGAGAGACTTGAGTTCATGTCTACTACTGGGTACCAGACATCTGAACATTTAGACTATTGGCTTTCCATGCTCACGCTATTCAAACCGGAAAGTGAAACTACTCTAACAGTAGGGATGATTGCAAGAAATGTTTCTGTTTACACCACGACTGCCGACCATGCATCATTCTTACCTTGCACCTGTCCAAAGGCCTTCCTCCGTCTGCGCTCTGGCAACTCTCACCCAAGGTCGGGCAGGGATGGAGGCTCGTGCCACAAGTAGCCCAAGCGCGGACATCTTCCTCATCCTGATCTTCCACTGCTGACATCTAGGAATTCCCTGGAGCTGCAAACACTTGCCTTTGCTGCTCAAGGATCTTCTCTAGCACCATGCCAAATGCCTTCTCCTATGGCAGCGCTGCAGCATCCTGCGACTCACGGACTGGAACTGGCACCTCCAGCAAAGTTGCTCCTGGGAAACATCCCTCAGCCATTCCCTTACTGCAATGAGCTGGACTCCTACTCCTTTGCAAGGCTCTTCCTGGACAGGTGCATCCTCAGCAATGAGACGGTTCTGCTGAGAGCCATGGCTCTGAGGGAGCAGCGAGTCCTGTCCAAAGGCCTTCCTCTGACTCCACTCCTGCAGCTCCCACGGAGGCACTGGGAGCCTTGGACACTCTTGCCACAAGTAGCCCAAGCGTGGACATCTTCCTCATCCTGCTCCTCCACTGCTGACGTCAGGGAATTCCCTGGAGCTGCAAACACCTGCCTTTCCTGCTGGAGGATCATGTCTGGCAGCTCTCTGAGCCTCTTCATCTTTGGCTGCGCCACAGCATCCTAGGAGTCATATACTGGCAACTGGCACCTCCAGGACACTTGCTGCTCCTAGGATGCTTTTCTCTGGGAAAATCTTCTTGCATACGACCTTGCTCCAGATTTTACTTCTAGGTCTTTCGTGGCCATGTGCATCCGCAGCCACAAGCAGCTTCTGATGATCGACATGGCTCTGGGAGAGCAGGGACTCCTGTCTGTGGACAAAGAAAACAAAGACAACTTGTAAGAAGAAAACCTGGAGCTTCTAGATAGAAGAGAAAGGACTATTCAATCAAGGCAGGGCCAAAGCAGGAAACTTTCTAAAATGGAACAAGCAGCAGAAGCACAGTAGTTTTGCAGAAGAAATTCCCCTCCCAGCACTTGGCTTAAGGAAAAAGCCTGATGTTTCTATGAGAGACTTGAGTTCATGTCTACTATTGGATAGCAGACATCTGAACATTTAGACTACTGGCTTTCCAGGCTCACGCAATTCAAACCGGAATGTCAAACTATTTCAAAAGCTAGAGATGCTTGGAAGAAATGTTTCTGTACTCACCACAACTGGGGACCATGCATCATTCTTACCTTGCACCTGTCCAAAGGCCTTCCTCCGTCTCCAGTCCTGCCGCTCTCACGGAGGCACTGGGAGCCTCGGACACTCTTGCCACAAGTAGCCCAAGCGGGGACATCTTCCTCATCCTGCTCCTCCACTGCTGACGTCAGGGAATTCCCTGGAGCTCCCAACATCTGCCTTTCCAGCTGGAGGATCATGTCTGGCAGCTCTCTGAGCCTCTTCAACTTTGGCAGCGCCACAGCATCCTAGGAGTCATATACTGGCAACTGGCACCTCCAGGACACTTGCTGCTCCTAGGATGCTTTTCTCTGGGAAAATCTTCTTGCATACAACCTTGCTCCAGTTTTTACTTCTAGGCCTTTCGTGGCCATCTGCATTCTCAGCCACAAGCAGGTTCTGATGATCAACAGGGCTCTGGGAGAGCAGGGACTCCTGTCTGTGGACAAAGAAAACAAAGACAACTTGTAAGATTAAAACCTGGAGCTTCTAGTTAGAAGAGAAAGGACTATTCAATCAAGGCAGGGCCTAGGGAGGAAACTTTCTAAAATGGAACAAGCAGCAGAAGCACAGTAGATTTGCAGAAGAAATTCCCCTCCCAGCACTTGGCTTAAGGAAAAAACCTCATGTTTCTATGAGAGACTTGAGTTCATGTCTACTATAGGGTAGCAGACATCTGAACATTTAGACTATCGGCTTTCCAGGCTCACGCTATTCAAACCGGAAAGTGAAACTACTCTAAAAGCTAGAGGCGATTGCAAGAAATGTTTCTGCTCGCACCACGACTGCCGACCATGCATCATTCTTACCTTGCACCTGTCCAAAGGCCTTCCTCCGTCTGCGCTCTGGCAACTCTCACCCAAGCTCGGGCAGGGATGGAGGCTCTTGCCACAAGTAGCCCAAGCCTGGAGATATTCCTCATCCTGATCTTCCACTGCTGACATCTAGGAATTCCCTGGAGCTGCAAACACCTGCCTTTGCTGCTCGAGGATCTTCTCTAGCACCATGCCAAATGCCTTCTCCTATGGCAGTGCTGCAGCATCCTGCGAGCCATGGACTGGAACTGGCACCTTCAGCATAGTTGCTCCTGGGAAACATCCTTCAGCCATTCCCTTACTGCAATGAGCTGGACTCCTACACCTTTGCAAGGCTCTTCCTGGATAGGTGCATCCTCAGCAATGAGACGGTTCTGCTGAGAGCCACGGCTCTGAGGGAGCAGCCAGTCCTGCCCAAAGGCCTTCCTCCGTCTCCACTCCTGCAGCTCCCACGGAGGCACTGGGAGCCTTGGACACGCTTGCCACAAGTAGCCCAAGCGTGGACATCTTCCTCATATTGCTCCGCCACTGCTGACATCAGGGAATTCCCTGGAGCTCCCAACATCTGCCTTTCCTGCTCGAGGATCGTGTCTGGCAGCTCTCTGAGCCTCTTACATTTTGGAAGCGCAACAGCATCCTAGGAGTCCTATACTGGCAACTGGCAGCTCCAGGACACTTGCTGCTCCTAGGATGCTTTTCTCTGGGAAAATCTTCTTGCACACAACCTTGCTGCAGATTTTACTTCTAGGCCTTTCGTGGCCATCTGCATCCACGGCCACAAGCAGCTTCTGATGATCGACATGGCTCTGGGAGAGCAGGGACTCCTGTCTGTGGACAAAGAAAACAAAGACAACTTGTAAGATTAAAACCTGGAGCTTCTAGTTAGAAGAGAAAGGACTATTCAATCAAGGCAGGGCCAAGGGAGGAAACTTTCTAAAATGGAACAAGCAGCAGAAGCACAGCAGTATTGCAGAAGAAATTCCCCTCCCAGCACTTGGCTTAAGGAAAACGCCTGATGTTTCTGTGAGAGACATGAGTTCATGTCTACTATTGGGTACCAGACATCTGAACATTTAGACTATTGGCTTTCCAGGCTCACGCTATTCAAACCGGAAAGTGAAACTACTCTAACAGTAGGGATGATTGCAAGAAATGTTTCTGTTTACACCACGACTGCCGACCATGCATCATTCTTACCTTGCACCTGTCCAAAGGCCTTCCTCCATCTGCGCTCCGGCAACTCTCACCCAGGCAAGGGCAGGGATAGAGGCTCTTGCCACAAGTAGCCCAAGCGTGCACATCTTCCTCATCCTGCTACTCCACTGCTGACGTCAGGGTATTCCCTGGAGCTGCAAACACCTGCCTTTGCTGCTCGAGGACCTTCTCTAGCACCATGCCAAACCCCTTCTCCTATGGCAGTGCTGCAGCATCCTGCGAGCCATGGACTAGAACTGGCACCTTCAGCATAGTTGCTCCTGGGAAACATCATTCAGCCATTCCCTTACTGCAATGAGCTGGACTCCTACTCCTTTGCAAGGCTCTTCCTGGACAGGTGCATCCTCAGCAATGAGACGGTTCTGCTGAGAGCCATGGCTCTGAGGGAGGAGGCAGTCCTGTCCAAAGGCCTTCCTCTGACTCCACTCCTGCAGCTCTCACGGAGGCACTGGGAGCCTTGGACACTCTTGCCACAAGTAGCCCAAGCGTGGACATCTTCCTCATCCTGCTCCTCCACTGCTGACGGCAGGGAATTCCCTGGTGCTCCCAACATCTGCCTTTCCTGCTCGAGGATCGTGTCTGGCAGCTCTCTGAGCCTCTTCGCCTTTGGCAGCGCCATAGCATCCTAGGAGTCATATACTGGCAACTGGCACCTCCAGGACACTTGCTGCTCCTAGGATGCTTTTCTCTGGGAAAATCTTCTTGCACACGTCCTTGCTCCAGTTTTTACTCCTAGGCCTTTCGTGGCCATCTGCATTCTCAGCCACAAGCAGCTTCTGATGATCGACATGGCTCTGGGAGAGCAGGGACTCCTGTCTGTGGACAAAGAAAACAAAGACAACTTGTAAGAAGAAAACCTGGAGCTTCTAGTTAGAAAAAAAAGGACTATTCAATCAAGGCAGGGCCAAGGGAGGAAACTTTCTAAAATGGAACAAGCAGCAGAAGCACAGTAGTTTTGCAGAAGAAATTCCCCTCCCAGCACTTGGCTTAAGGAAAAAACCTCATGTTTCTATGAGAGACTTGAGTTCATGTCTACTATTGGGTACCAGACATCTGAACATTTAGACTATTGGCTTTCCAGGCTCACGCTATTCAAACCGGAAAGTGAAACTACTCTAACAGTAGGGATGATTGCAAGAAATGTTTCTGTTTACACCACGACTGCCGACCATGCATCATTCTTACCTTGCACCTGTCCAAAGGCCTTCCTCCGTCTGCGCTCTGGCAACTCTCACCCAGGCAAGGGCAAGGATGGAGGCTCTTGCCACAAGTAGCCCAAGCGTGGACATCTTCCTCATCCTGCTACTCCACTGCTGACGTCAGGGTATTCCCTGGAGCTGCAAACACCTGCCTTTGCGGCTCGAGGATCTTCTCTAGCACCATGCCAAACCCCTTCTCCTATGGCAGTGCTGCAGCATCCTGCGAGCCATGGACTGGAACTGGCACCTTCAGCATAGTTGCTCCTGGGAAACATCCTTCAGCCATTCCCTTACTGCAATGAGCTGGACTCCTACTCCTTTGCAAGGCTCTTCCTGGACAGGTGCATCCTCAGCAATGAGACGGTTCTGCTGAGAGCCATGGCTCTGAGGGAGCAGCCAGTCCTGTCCAAAGGCCTTCCTCTGACTCCACTCCTGCAGCTCCCACGGAGGCACTGGGAGCCTTGGACACTCTTGCCACAAGTAGCCCAAGCGTCGAGATCTTCCTCATCCTGCTCCTCCACTGCTGACATCAGGGAATTCCCTGGTGCTCCCAACATCTGCCTTTCCTGCTCGAGGATCGTGTCTGGCAGCTCTCTGAGCCTCTTCGCCTTTGGCAGCGCCACAGCATCCTGAGAGTCATATACTGGAAACTGGCAGCTACAGGACACTTGCTGCTCCTAGGATGCTTTTCTCTGGGAAAATCTTCTTGGACACGACATTGCTCCAGTTTTTACTTCTAGGCCTTTCGTGGCCATCTGCATCCGCAGCCACAAGCAGCTTCTGATGATCGACATGGCTCTGGGAAAACAGGGACTCCTGTCTGTGGACAAAGAAAACAAAGACAACTTGTAAGAAGAAAACCTGGAGCTTCTAGATAGAAGAGAAAGGACTATTCAATCAAGGCAGGGCCAAGGGAGGAAACTTTCTAAAATGGAACAAGCAGCAGAAGCACAGCAGTATTGCAGAAGAAATTCCCTTCCCAGCACTTGGCTTAAGGAAAAAACCTCATGTTTCTATGAGAGACTTGAGTTCATGTCTACTACTGGGAACCAGACATCTGAACATTTAGACTATTGGCTTTCCAGGCTCACGCTATTCAAACCGGAAAGTGAAACTACTCTAACAGTAAGGATGATTGCAAGAAATGTTTCTGTTTACACCACGACTTCCGACCATGCATCATTCTTACCTTGCACCTGTCCAAAGGCCTTCCTCCATCTGCGCTCCGGCAACTCTCACCCAGGCAAGGGCAGGGATGGAGGCTCTTGCCACAAGTAGCCCAAGCGTGGACATCTTCCTCATCCTGCTACTCCACTGCTGACGTCAGGGTATTCCCTGGAGCTGCAAACACCTGCCTTTGCTGCTCGAGGATCTTCTCTAGCACCATGCAAAACCCCTTCTCCTAAGGCAGAGCTGCAGCATCCTGCGAGCCACGGACTGGAACTGGCACCTCCAGCAAAGTTGCTCCTGGGAAACATCCTTCAGCCATTCCCTTACTGCAATGAGCTGGACTCCTACTCCTCTGCAATGCTCTTCCTGGACAGGTGCATCCTCAGCAATGAGACAGTTCTGCTGAGAGCCACAGCTCTGAGGAAGCAGCCAGTCCTGCCCAATGGTTGCCCTCTGTCACCAGTCCTGCAGCTCCCACGGAGGCACTGGGAGCCTTGGACACTCTTGCCACAAGTAGCCCAAGCGTGGACATCTTCCTCATCCTGCTCCTCCACTGCTGACGTCAGGGAATTCCCTGGTGCTCCCAACATCTGCCTTTCCTGCTGGAGGATCGTGTCTGGCAGATCTCTGAGCCTCTTTGCCTTTGGCAGCGCCACAGCATCCTAGGAGTCATATACTGGCAACTGGCACCTCCAGGACACTTGCTGCTCCTAGGATGCTTTCCTCTAGGAAAAACTTCTTGCACACGTCCTTGCTCCAGTTTTTACTCCTAGGCCTTTCGTGGCCATCTGCATTCTCAGCCACAAGAAGCTTCTGATGATCGACATGGCTCTGGGAGAGCAGGGACCCCTGTCTGTGGACAAAGAAAACAAAGACAACTTGTAAGATTAAAACCTGGAGCTTCTAGTTAGAAGAGAAAGGACTATTCAATCAAGGCAGGGCCAAGGGAGGAAACTTTCTAAAATGGAACAAGCAGCAGAAGCACAGTAGTTTTGCAGAAGAAATTCCCCTCCCCGCACTTGGCTTAAGGAAAAAGCATGATGTTTCTATGAGAGACTTGAGTTCATGTCTACTATTGGATAGCAGACATCTGAACATTTAGACTACTGGCTTTCCAGGCTCACGCAATTCAAACCGGAATGTCAAACTATTTCAAAAGCTAGAGATGCTTCGAAGAAATGTTTCTGTATTCACCACAACTGGGGACCATGCATCATTCTTACCTTGCACCTGTCCAAAGGCCTTCCTCCGTCTCCAGTCCTGCCGCTCTCACGGAGGCACTGGGAGCCTTGGACACTCTTGCCACAAGTAGCCCAAGCGTGGACATCTTCCTCATCCTGCTCCTCCACTGCTGACGTCAGGGAATTCCCTGGAGCTCCAAACATCTGCCTTTCCAGCTGGAGGATCATGTCTGGCAGCTCTCTGAGCCTCTTCACCTTTGGCAGCGCCACAGCATCCTAGGAGTCATATACTGGCAACTGGCACCTCCAGGACACTTGCTGCTCCTAGGATGCTTTTCTCTGGGAAAATCTTCTTGCACACGACATTGCTGCCGATTTTACTTCTAGGCCTTTCGTGGCCATCTGCATCCTCAGCCACAAGCAGCTTCTGATGATCAACAGGGCTCTGGGAGAGCAGGGACTCCTGTCTGTGGACAAAGAAAACAAAGACAACTTGTAAGAAGAAAACCTGGAGCTTCTAGATAGAAGAGAAAGGACTATTCAATCAAGGCAGGGCCAAAGCAGGAAACTTTCTAAAATGGAACAAGCAGCAGAAGCAGAGCAGTTTTGCAGAAGAAATTCCCCTCCCAGCACTTGGCTTAAGGAAAAAGCCTGATGTTTCTATGAGAGACTTGAGTTCATGTCTACTATTGGGTTCCAGACATCTGAACATTTAGACTATTGGCTTTCCAGGCTCACACTATTCAAACCGGAAAGTGAAACTACTCTAAAAGCTAGAGGCGATTGCAAGAAATGTTTCTGCTCACACCACGACTGCCGACCATGCATCATTCTTACCTTGCACCTGTCCAAAGGCCTTCCTCCGTCTGCGCTCTGGCAACTCTCACCCACGCTCGGGCAGGGATGGAGGCTCTTGCCACAAGTAGCCCAAGCCTGGAGATATTCCTCATCCTGATCTTCCACTGCTGACATCTAGGAATTCCCTGGAGCTGCAAACACTTGCCTTTGCTGCTCGAGGATCTTCTCTAGCACCATGCCAAATGCCTTCTCCTATGGCAGTGCTGCAGCATCCTGCGAGCCATGGACTGGAACTGGCACCTTCAGCATAGTTGCTCCTGGGAAACATCCTTCAGCCATTCCCTTACTGCAATGAGCTGGACTCCTACACCTTTGCAAGGCTCTTCCTGGATAGGTGCATCCTCAGCAATGAGACGGTTCTGCTGAGAGCCACGGCTCTGAGGGAGCAGCCAGTCCTGCCCAAAGGCCTTCCTCCGTCCTGCAGTCCTCCAGTCCTGCAGCTCCCACGGAGGCACTGGGAGCCTTGGACACTCTTGCCACAAGTAGCCCAAGCGTCGAGATCTTCCTCATCCTGCTCCTCCACTGCTGACATCAGGGAATTCCCTGGAGCTCCCAACATCTGCCTTTCCTGCTCGAGGATCGTGTCTGGCAGCTCTCTGAGCCTCTTACACTTTGGAAGCGCAACAGCATCCTAGGAGTCATATACTGGCAACTGGCACCTCCAGGACACTTGCTGCTCCTAGGATGCTTTTCTCTGGGAAAATCTTCTTGCACACGTCCTTGCTCCAGTTTTTACTCCTAGGCCTTTCGTGGCCATCTGCATTCTCAGCCACAAGCAGCTTCTGATGATCGACATGGCTCTGGGAGAGCAGGGACTCCTGTCTGTGGACAAAGAAAACAAAGACAACTTGTAAGAAGAAAACCTGGAGCTTCTAGTTAGAAAAAAAAGGACTATTCAATCAAGGCAGGGCCAAGGGAGGAAACTTTCTAAAATGGAACAAGCAGCAGAAGCACAGTAGTTTTGCAGAAGAAATTCCCCTCCCAGCACTTGGCTTAAGGAAAAAGCCTGATGTTTCTATGAGAGACTTGAGTTCATGTCTACTATTGGGTACCAGACATCTGAACATTTAGACTATTGGCTTTCCAGGCTCACGCTATTCAAACCGGAAAGTGAAACTACTCTAACAGTAGGGATGATTGCAAGAAATGTTTCTGTTTACACCACGACTGCCGACCATGCATCATTCTTACCTTGCACCTGTCCAAAGGCCTTCCTCCGTCTGCGCTCTGGCAACTCTCACCCAGGCAAGGGCAAGGATGGAGGCTCTTGCCACAAGTAGCCCAAGCGTGGACATCTTCCTCATCCTGCTACTCCACTGCTGACGTCAGGGTATTCCCTGGAGCTGCAAACACCTGCCTTTGCGGCTCGAGGATCTTCTCTAGCACCATGCCAAACCCCTTCTCCTATGGCAGTGCTGCAGCATCCTGCGAGCCATGGACTGGAACTGGCACCTTCAGCATAGTTGCTCCTGGGAAACATCCTTCAGCCATTCCCTTACTGCAATGAGCTGGACTCCTACTCCTTTGCAAGGCTCTTCCTGGACAGGTGCATCCTCAGCAATGAGACGGTTCTGCTGAGAGCCATGGCTCTGAGGGAGCAGCCAGTCCTGTCCAAAGGCCTTCCTCTGACTCCACTCCTGCAGCTCCCACGGAGGCACTGGGAGCCTTGGACACTCTTGCCACAAGTAGCCCAAGCGTCGAGATCTTCCTCATCCTGCTCCTCCACTGCTGACATCAGGGAATTCCCTGGTGCTCCCAACATCTGCCTTTCCTGCTCGAGGATCGTGTCTGGCAGCTCTCTGAGCCTCTTCGCCTTTGGCAGCGCCACAGCATCCTGAGAGTCATATACTGGAAACTGGCAGCTACAGGACACTTGCTGCTCCTAGGATGCTTTTCTCTGGGAAAATCTTCTTGGACACGACATTGCTCCAGTTTTTACTTCTAGGCCTTTCGTGGCCATCTGCATCCGCAGCCACAAGCAGCTTCTGATGATCGACATGGCTCTGGGAAAACAGGGACTCCTGTCTGTGGACAAAGAAAACAAAGACAACTTGTAAGAAGAAAACCTGGAGCTTCTAGATAGAAGAGAAAGGACTATTCAATCAAGGCAGGGCCAAGGGAGGAAACTTTCTAAAATGGAACAAGCAGCAGAAGCACAGCAGTATTGCAGAAGAAATTCCCTTCCCAGCACTTGGCTTAAGGAAAAAACCTCATGTTTCTATGAGAGACTTGAGTTCATGTCTACTACTGGGAACCAGACATCTGAACATTTAGACTATTGGCTTTCCAGGCTCACGCTATTCAAACCGGAAAGTGAAACTACTCTAACAGTAAGGATGATTGCAAGAAATGTTTCTGTTTACACCACGACTTCCGACCATGCATCATTCTTACCTTGCACCTGTCCAAAGGCCTTCCTCCATCTGCGCTCCGGCAACTCTCACCCAGGCAAGGGCAGGGATGGAGGCTCTTGCCACAAGTAGCCCAAGCGTGGACATCTTCCTCATCCTGCTACTCCACTGCTGACGTCAGGGTATTCCCTGGAGCTGCAAACACCTGCCTTTGCTGCTCGAGGATCTTCTCTAGCACCATGCAAAACCCCTTCTCCTAAGGCAGAGCTGCAGCATCCTGCGAGCCACGGACTGGAACTGGCACCTCCAGCAAAGTTGCTCCTGGGAAACATCCTTCAGCCATTCCCTTACTGCAATGAGCTGGACTCCTACTCCTCTGCAATGCTCTTCCTGGACAGGTGCATCCTCAGCAATGAGACAGTTCTGCTGAGAGCCACAGCTCTGAGGAAGCAGCCAGTCCTGCCCAATGGTTGCCCTCTGTCACCAGTCCTGCAGCTCCCACGGAGGCACTGGGAGCCTTGGACACTCTTGCCACAAGTAGCCCAAGCGTGGACATCTTCCTCATCCTGCTCCTCCACTGCTGACGTCAGGGAATTCCCTGGTGCTCCCAACATCTGCCTTTCCTGCTGGAGGATCGTGTCTGGCAGATCTCTGAGCCTCTTTGCCTTTGGCAGCGCCACAGCATCCTAGGAGTCATATACTGGCAACTGGCACCTCCAGGACACTTGCTGCTCCTAGGATGCTTTCCTCTAGGAAAAACTTCTTGCACACGTCCTTGCTCCAGTTTTTACTCCTAGGCCTTTCGTGGCCATCTGCATTCTCAGCCACAAGAAGCTTCTGATGATCGACATGGCTCTGGGAGAGCAGGGACCCCTGTCTGTGGACAAAGAAAACAAAGACAACTTGTAAGATTAAAACCTGGAGCTTCTAGTTAGAAGAGAAAGGACTATTCAATCAAGGCAGGGCCAAGGGAGGAAACTTTCTAAAATGGAACAAGCAGCAGAAGCACAGTAGTTTTGCAGAAGAAATTCCCCTCCCCGCACTTGGCTTAAGGAAAAAGCATGATGTTTCTATGAGAGACTTGAGTTCATGTCTACTATTGGATAGCAGACATCTGAACATTTAGACTACTGGCTTTCCAGGCTCACGCAATTCAAACCGGAATGTCAAACTATTTCAAAAGCTAGAGATGCTTCGAAGAAATGTTTCTGTATTCACCACAACTGGGGACCATGCATCATTCTTACCTTGCACCTGTCCAAAGGCCTTCCTCCGTCTCCAGTCCTGCCGCTCTCACGGAGGCACTGGGAGCCTTGGACACTCTTGCCACAAGTAGCCCAAGCGTGGACATCTTCCTCATCCTGCTCCTCCACTGCTGACGTCAGGGAATTCCCTGGAGCTCCAAACATCTGCCTTTCCAGCTGGAGGATCATGTCTGGCAGCTCTCTGAGCCTCTTCACCTTTGGCAGCGCCACAGCATCCTAGGAGTCATATACTGGCAACTGGCACCTCCAGGACACTTGCTGCTCCTAGGATGCTTTTCTCTGGGAAAATCTTCTTGCACACGACATTGCTGCCGATTTTACTTCTAGGCCTTTCGTGGCCATCTGCATCCTCAGCCACAAGCAGCTTCTGATGATCAACAGGGCTCTGGGAGAGCAGGGACTCCTGTCTGTGGACAAAGAAAACAAAGACAACTTGTAAGAAGAAAACCTGGAGCTTCTAGATAGAAGAGAAAGGACTATTCAATCAAGGCAGGGCCAAAGCAGGAAACTTTCTAAAATGGAACAAGCAGCAGAAGCAGAGCAGTTTTGCAGAAGAAATTCCCCTCCCAGCACTTGGCTTAAGGAAAAAGCCTGATGTTTCTATGAGAGACTTGAGTTCATGTCTACTATTGGGTTCCAGACATCTGAACATTTAGACTATTGGCTTTCCAGGCTCACACTATTCAAACCGGAAAGTGAAACTACTCTAAAAGCTAGAGGCGATTGCAAGAAATGTTTCTGCTCACACCACGACTGCCGACCATGCATCATTCTTACCTTGCACCTGTCCAAAGGCCTTCCTCCGTCTGCGCTCTGGCAACTCTCACCCAAGCTCGGGCAGGGATGGAGGCTCTTGCCACAAGTAGCCCAAGCCTGGAGATATTCCTCATCCTGATCTTCCACTGCTGACATCTAGGAATTCCCTGGAGCTGCAAACACTTGCCTTTGCTGCTCGAGGATCTTCTCTAGCACCATGCCAAATGCCTTCTCCTATGGCAGTGCTGCAGCATCCTGCGAGCCATGGACTGGAACTGGCACCTTCAGCATAGTTGCTCCTGGGAAACATCCTTCAGCCATTCCCTTACTGCAATGAGCTGGACTCCTACACCTTTGCAAGGCTCTTCCTGGATAGGTGCATCCTCAGCAATGAGACGGTTCTGCTGAGAGCCACGGCTCTGAGGGAGCAGCCAGTCCTGCCCAAAGGCCTTCCTCCGTCCTGCAGTCCTCCAGTCCTGCAGCTCCCACGGAGGCACTGGGAGCCTTGGACACTCTTGCCACAAGTAGCCCAAGCGTCGAGATCTTCCTCATCCTGCTCCTCCACTGCTGACATCAGGGAATTCCCTGGAGCTCCCAACATCTGCCTTTCCTGCTCGAGGATCGTGTCTGGCAGCTCTCTGAGCCTCTTACACTTTGGAAGCGCAACAGCATCCTAGGAGTCATATACTGGCAACTGGCACCTCCAGGACACTTGCTGCTCCTAGGATGCTTTTCTCTGGGAAAATCTTCTTGCACACAACCTTGCTGCAGATTTTACTTCTAGGCCTTTTGTGGCCATCTGCATCCGCAGCCACAAGCAGCTTCTGATGATCGACATGGCTCTGGGAGAGCAGGGACTCCTGTCTGTGGACAAAGAAAACAAAGACAACTTGTAAGAAGAAAACCTGGAGCTTCTAGTTAGAAGAGAAAGGACTATTCAATCAAGGCAGAGCCAAGGGAGGAAACTTTCTAAAATGGAACAAGCAGCAGAAGCACAGCAGTATTGCAGAAGAAATTCCCCTCCCAGCACTTGGCTTAAGGAAAACGCCTGATGTTTCTATGAGAGACTTGAGTTCATGTCTACTATTGGGTACCAGACATCTGAATATTTGGACTATTGGCTTTCCAGGCTCACGCTATTCAAACCGGAAAGTGAAACTACTCTAACAGTAGGGATGATTGCAAGAAATGTTTCTGTTTACACCACGACTGCCGACCATGCATCATTCTTACCTTGCACCTGTCCAAAGGCCTTCCTCCGTCTGCGCTCTGGCAACTCTCACCCAGGCAAGGGCAAGGATGGAGGCTCTTGCCACAAGTAGCCCAAGCGTGGACATCTTCCTCATCCTGCTACTCCACTGCTGACGTCAGGGTATTCCCTGGAGCTGCAAACACCTGCCTTTGCGGCTCGAGGATCTTCTCTAGCACCATGCCAAACCCCTTCTCCTATGGCAGTGCTGCAGCATCCTGCGAGCCATGGACTGGAACTGGCACCTTCAGCATAGTTGCTCCTGGGAAACATCCTTCAGCCATTCCCTTACTGCAATGAGCTGGACTCCTACTCCTTTGCAAGGCTCTTCCTGGACAGGTGCATCCTCAGCAATGAGACGGTTCTGCTGAGAGCCATGGCTCTGAGGGAGCAGCCAGTCCTGTCCAAAGGCCTTCCTCTGACTCCACTCCTGCAGCTCCCACGGAGGCACTGGGAGCCTTGGACACTCTTGCCACAAGTAGCCCAAGCGTCGAGATCTTCCTCATCCTGCTCCTCCACTGCTGACATCAGGGAATTCCCTGGTGCTCCCAACATCTGCCTTTCCTGCTCGAGGATCGTGTCTGGCAGCTCTCTGAGCCTCTTCGCCTTTGGCAGCGCCACAGCATCCTGAGAGTCATATACTGGAAACTGGCAGCTACAGGACACTTGCTGCTCCTAGGATGCTTTTCTCTGGGAAAATCTTCTTGGACACGACATTGCTCCAGTTTTTACTTCTAGGCCTTTCGTGGCCATCTGCATCCGCAGCCACAAGCAGCTTCTGATGATCGACATGGCTCTGGGAAAACAGGGACTCCTGTCTGTGGACAAAGAAAACAAAGACAACTTGTAAGAAGAAAACCTGGAGCTTCTAGATAGAAGAGAAAGGACTATTCAATCAAGGCAGGGCCAAGGGAGGAAACTTTCTAAAATGGAACAAGCAGCAGAAGCACAGCAGTATTGCAGAAGAAATTCCCTTCCCAGCACTTGGCTTAAGGAAAAAACCTCATGTTTCTATGAGAGACTTGAGTTCATGTCTACTACTGGGAACCAGACATCTGAACATTTAGACTATTGGCTTTCCAGGCTCACGCTATTCAAACCGGAAAGTGAAACTACTCTAACAGTAAGGATGATTGCAAGAAATGTTTCTGTTTACACCACGACTTCCGACCATGCATCATTCTTACCTTGCACCTGTCCAAAGGCCTTCCTCCATCTGCGCTCCGGCAACTCTCACCCAGGCAAGGGCAGGGATGGAGGCTCTTGCCACAAGTAGCCCAAGCGTGGACATCTTCCTCATCCTGCTACTCCACTGCTGACGTCAGGGTATTCCCTGGAGCTGCAAACACCTGCCTTTGCTGCTCGAGGATCTTCTCTAGCACCATGCAAAACCCCTTCTCCTAAGGCAGAGCTGCAGCATCCTGCGAGCCACGGACTGGAACTGGCACCTCCAGCAAAGTTGCTCCTGGGAAACATCCTTCAGCCATTCCCTTACTGCAATGAGCTGGACTCCTACTCCTCTGCAATGCTCTTCCTGGACAGGTGCATCCTCAGCAATGAGACAGTTCTGCTGAGAGCCACAGCTCTGAGGAAGCAGCCAGTCCTGCCCAATGGTTGCCCTCTGTCACCAGTCCTGCAGCTCCCACGGAGGCACTGGGAGCCTTGGACACTCTTGCCACAAGTAGCCCAAGCGTGGACATCTTCCTCATCCTGCTCCTCCACTGCTGACGTCAGGGAATTCCCTGGTGCTCCCAACATCTGCCTTTCCTGCTGGAGGATCGTGTCTGGCAGATCTCTGAGCCTCTTTGCCTTTGGCAGCGCCACAGCATCCTAGGAGTCATATACTGGCAACTGGCAACTCCAGGACACTTGCTGCTCCTAGGATGCTTTCCTCTAGGAAAAACTTCTTGCACACGTCCTTGCTCCAGTTTTTACTCCTAGGCCTTTCGTGGCCATCTGCATTCTCAGCCACAAGAAGCTTCTGATGATCGACATGGCTCTGGGAGAGCAGGGACCCCTGTCTGTGGACAAAGAAAACAAAGACAACTTGTAAGATTAAAACCTGGAGCTTCTAGTTAGAAGAGAAAGGACTATTCAATCAAGGCAGGGCCAAGGGAGGAAACTTTCTAAAATGGAACAAGCAGCAGAAGCACAGTAGTTTTGCAGAAGAAATTCCCCTCCCCGCACTTGGCTTAAGGAAAAAGCATGATGTTTCTATGAGAGACTTGAGTTCATGTCTACTATTGGATAGCAGACATCTGAACATTTAGACTACTGGCTTTCCAGGCTCACGCAATTCAAACCGGAATGTCAAACTATTTCAAAAGCTAGAGATGCTTCGAAGAAATGTTTCTGTATTCACCACAACTGGGGACCATGCATCATTCTTACCTTGCACCTGTCCAAAGGCCTTCCTCCGTCTCCAGTCCTGCCGCTCTCACGGAGGCACTGGGAGCCTTGGACACTCTTGCCACAAGTAGCCCAAGCGTGGACATCTTCCTCATCCTGCTCCTCCACTGCTGACGTCAGGGAATTCCCTGGAGCTCCAAACATCTGCCTTTCCAGCTGGAGGATCATGTCTGGCAGCTCTCTGAGCCTCTTCACCTTTGGCAGCGCCACAGCATCCTAGGAGTCATATACTGGCAACTGGCACCTCCAGGACACTTGCTGCTCCTAGGATGCTTTTCTCTGGGAAAATCTTCTTGCACACGACATTGCTGCCGATTTTACTTCTAGGCCTTTCGTGGCCATCTGCATCCTCAGCCACAAGCAGCTTCTGATGATCAACAGGGCTCTGGGAGAGCAGGGACTCCTGTCTGTGGACAAAGAAAACAAAGACAACTTGTAAGAAGAAAACCTGGAGCTTCTAGATAGAAGAGAAAGGACTATTCAATCAAGGCAGGGCCAAAGCAGGAAACTTTCTAAAATGGAACAAGCAGCAGAAGCAGAGCAGTTTTGCAGAAGAAATTCCCCTCCCAGCACTTGGCTTAAGGAAAAAGCCTGATGTTTCTATGAGAGACTTGAGTTCATGTCTACTATTGGGTTCCAGACATCTGAACATTTAGACTATTGGCTTTCCAGGCTCACACTATTCAAACCGGAAAGTGAAACTACTCTAAAAGCTAGAGGCGATTGCAAGAAATGTTTCTGCTCACACCACGACTGCCGACCATGCATCATTCTTACCTTGCACCTGTCCAAAGGCCTTCCTCCGTCTGCGCTCTGGCAACTCTCACCCAAGCTCGGGCAGGGATGGAGGCTCTTGCCACAAGTAGCCCAAGCCTGGAGATATTCCTCATCCTGATCTTCCACTGCTGACATCTAGGAATTCCCTGGAGCTGCAAACACTTGCCTTTGCTGCTCGAGGATCTTCTCTAGCACCATGCCAAATGCCTTCTCCTATGGCAGTGCTGCAGCATCCTGCGAGCCATGGACTGGAACTGGCACCTTCAGCATAGTTGCTCCTGGGAAACATCCTTCAGCCATTCCCTTACTGCAATGAGCTGGACTCCTACACCTTTGCAAGGCTCTTCCTGGATAGGTGCATCCTCAGCAATGAGACGGTTCTGCTGAGAGCCACGGCTCTGAGGGAGCAGCCAGTCCTGCCCAAAGGCCTTCCTCCGTCCTGCAGTCCTCCAGTCCTGCAGCTCCCACGGAGGCACTGGGAGCCTTGGACACTCTTGCCACAAGTAGCCCAAGCGTCGAGATCTTCCTCATCCTGCTCCTCCACTGCTGACATCAGGGAATTCCCTGGAGCTCCCAACATCTGCCTTTCCTGCTCGAGGATCGTGTCTGGCAGCTCTCTGAGCCTCTTACACTTTGGAAGCGCAACAGCATCCTAGGAGTCATATACTGGCAACTGGCACCTCCAGGACACTTGCTGCTCCTAGGATGCTTTTCTCTGGGAAAATCTTCTTGCACACAACCTTGCTGCAGATTTTACTTCTAGGCCTTTTGTGGCCATCTGCATCCGCAGCCACAAGCAGCTTCTGATGATCGACATGGCTCTGGGAGAGCAGGGACTCCTGTCTGTGGACAAAGAAAACAAAGACAACTTGTAAGAAGAAAACCTGGAGCTTCTAGTTAGAAGAGAAAGGACTATTCAATCAAGGCAGAGCCAAGGGAGGAAACTTTCTAAAATGGAACAAGCAGCAGAAGCACAGCAGTATTGCAGAAGAAATTCCCCTCCCAGCACTTGGCTTAAGGAAAACGCCTGATGTTTCTATGAGAGACTTGAGTTCATGTCTACTATTGGGTACCAGACATCTGAATATTTGGACTATTGGCTTTCCAGGCTCACGCTATTCAAACCGGAAAGTGAAACTACTCTAACAGTAGGGATGATTGCAAGAAATGTTTCTGCTCGCACCACGACTGCCAACCATGCATCATTCTTACCTTGCACCTGTCCAAAGGCCTTCCTCCGTCTGCGCTCCGGCAACTCTCACCCAGGCAAGGGCAAGGATGGAGGCCCTTGCCACAAGTAGCCCAAGCGTGGACATCTTCCTCATCCTGCTACTCCACTGCTGACGTCAGGGTATTCCCTGGAGCTGCAAACACCTGCCTTTGCTGCTCGAGGACCTTCTCTAGCACCATGCCAAACCCCTTCTCCTATGGCAGTGCTGCAGCATCCTGCGAGCCATGGACTGGAACTGGCACCTTCAGCATAGTTGCTCCTGGGAAACATCATTCAGCCATTCCCTTACTGCAATGAGCTGGACTCCTACTCCTCTGCAAGGCTCTTCCTGGACAGGTGCATCCTCAGCAATGAGACGGTTCTGCTGAGAGCCATGGCTCTGAGGGAGCAGCCAGTCCTGTCAAAAGGCCTTCCTCTGACTCCACTCCTGCAGCTCCCACGGAGGCACTGGGAGCCTTGGACACTCTTGCCACAAGTAGCCCAAGCGTGGACATCTTCCTCATCCTGCTACTCCACTGCTGACGTCAGGGTATTCCCTGGAGCTGCAAACACCTGCCTTTGCTGCTCGAGGATCTTCTCTAGCACCATGCAAAACCCCTTCTCCTAAGGCAGAGCTGCAGCATCCTGCGAGCCACGGACTGGAACTGGCACCTCCAGCAAAGTTGCTCCTGGGAAACATCCTTCAGCCATTCCCTTACTGCAATGAGCTGGACTCCTACTCCTCTGCAATGCTCTTCCTGGACAGGTGCATCCTCAGCAATGAGACAGTTCTGCTGAGAGCCACAGCTCTGAGGAAGCAGCCAGTCCTGCCCAATGGTTGCCCTCTGTCACCAGTCCTGCAGCTCCCACGGAGGCACTGGGAGCCTTGGACACTCTTGCCACAAGTAGCCCAAGCGTGGACATCTTCCTCATCCTGCTCCTCCACTGCTGACGTCAGGGAATTCCCTGGTGCTCCCAACATCTGCCTTTCCTGCTGGAGGATCGTGTCTGGCAGATCTCTGAGCCTCTTTGCCTTTGGCAGCGCCACAGCATCCTAGGAGTCATATACTGGCAACTGGCAACTCCAGGACACTTGCTGCTCCTAGGATGCTTTCCTCTAGGAAAAACTTCTTGCACACGTCCTTGCTCCAGTTTTTACTCCTAGGCCTTTCGTGGCCATCTGCATTCTCAGCCACAAGAAGCTTCTGATGATCGACATGGCTCTGGGAGAGCAGGGACCCCTGTCTGTGGACAAAGAAAACAAAGACAACTTGTAAGATTAAAACCTGGAGCTTCTAGTTAGAAGAGAAAGGACTATTCAATCAAGGCAGGGCCAAGGGAGGAAACTTTCTAAAATGGAACAAGCAGCAGAAGCACAGTAGTTTTGCAGAAGAAATTCCCCTCCCCGCACTTGGCTTAAGGAAAAAGCATGATGTTTCTATGAGAGACTTGAGTTCATGTCTACTATTGGATAGCAGACATCTGAACATTTAGACTACTGGCTTTCCAGGCTCACGCAATTCAAACCGGAATGTCAAACTATTTCAAAAGCTAGAGATGCTTCGAAGAAATGTTTCTGTATTCACCACAACTGGGGACCATGCATCATTCTTACCTTGCACCTGTCCAAAGGCCTTCCTCCGTCTCCAGTCCTGCCGCTCTCACGGAGGCACTGGGAGCCTTGGACACTCTTGCCACAAGTAGCCCAAGCGTGGACATCTTCCTCATCCTGCTCCTCCACTGCTGACGTCAGGGAATTCCCTGGAGCTCCAAACATCTGCCTTTCCAGCTGGAGGATCATGTCTGGCAGCTCTCTGAGCCTCTTCACCTTTGGCAGCGCCACAGCATCCTAGGAGTCATATACTGGCAACTGGCACCTCCAGGACACTTGCTGCTCCTAGGATGCTTTTCTCTGGGAAAATCTTCTTGCACACGACATTGCTGCCGATTTTACTTCTAGGCCTTTCGTGGCCATCTGCATCCTCAGCCACAAGCAGCTTCTGATGATCAACAGGGCTCTGGGAGAGCAGGGACTCCTGTCTGTGGACAAAGAAAACAAAGACAACTTGTAAGAAGAAAACCTGGAGCTTCTAGATAGAAGAGAAAGGACTATTCAATCAAGGCAGGGCCAAAGCAGGAAACTTTCTAAAATGGAACAAGCAGCAGAAGCAGAGCAGTTTTGCAGAAGAAATTCCCCTCCCAGCACTTGGCTTAAGGAAAAAGCCTGATGTTTCTATGAGAGACTTGAGTTCATGTCTACTATTGGGTTCCAGACATCTGAACATTTAGACTATTGGCTTTCCAGGCTCACACTATTCAAACCGGAAAGTGAAACTACTCTAAAAGCTAGAGGCGATTGCAAGAAATGTTTCTGCTCACACCACGACTGCCGACCATGCATCATTCTTACCTTGCACCTGTCCAAAGGCCTTCCTCCGTCTGCGCTCTGGCAACTCTCACCCAAGCTCGGGCAGGGATGGAGGCTCTTGCCACAAGTAGCCCAAGCCTGGAGATATTCCTCATCCTGATCTTCCACTGCTGACATCTAGGAATTCCCTGGAGCTGCAAACACTTGCCTTTGCTGCTCGAGGATCTTCTCTAGCACCATGCCAAATGCCTTCTCCTATGGCAGTGCTGCAGCATCCTGCGAGCCATGGACTGGAACTGGCACCTTCAGCATAGTTGCTCCTGGGAAACATCCTTCAGCCATTCCCTTACTGCAATGAGCTGGACTCCTACACCTTTGCAAGGCTCTTCCTGGATAGGTGCATCCTCAGCAATGAGACGGTTCTGCTGAGAGCCACGGCTCTGAGGGAGCAGCCAGTCCTGCCCAAAGGCCTTCCTCCGTCCTGCAGTCCTCCAGTCCTGCAGCTCCCACGGAGGCACTGGGAGCCTTGGACACTCTTGCCACAAGTAGCCCAAGCGTCGAGATCTTCCTCATCCTGCTCCTCCACTGCTGACATCAGGGAATTCCCTGGAGCTCCCAACATCTGCCTTTCCTGCTCGAGGATCGTGTCTGGCAGCTCTCTGAGCCTCTTACACTTTGGAAGCGCAACAGCATCCTAGGAGTCATATACTGGCAACTGGCACCTCCAGGACACTTGCTGCTCCTAGGATGCTTTTCTCTGGGAAAATCTTCTTGCACACAACCTTGCTGCAGATTTTACTTCTAGGCCTTTTGTGGCCATCTGCATCCGCAGCCACAAGCAGCTTCTGATGATCGACATGGCTCTGGGAGAGCAGGGACTCCTGTCTGTGGACAAAGAAAACAAAGACAACTTGTAAGAAGAAAACCTGGAGCTTCTAGTTAGAAGAGAAAGGACTATTCAATCAAGGCAGAGCCAAGGGAGGAAACTTTCTAAAATGGAACAAGCAGCAGAAGCACAGCAGTATTGCAGAAGAAATTCCCCTCCCAGCACTTGGCTTAAGGAAAACGCCTGATGTTTCTATGAGAGACTTGAGTTCATGTCTACTATTGGGTACCAGACATCTGAATATTTGGACTATTGGCTTTCCAGGCTCACGCTATTCAAACCGGAAAGTGAAACTACTCTAACAGTAGGGATGATTGCAAGAAATGTTTCTGCTCGCACCACGACTGCCAACCATGCATCATTCTTACCTTGCACCTGTCCAAAGGCCTTCCTCCGTCTGCGCTCCGGCAACTCTCACCCAGGCAAGGGCAAGGATGGAGGCCCTTGCCACAAGTAGCCCAAGCGTGGACATCTTCCTCATCCTGCTACTCCACTGCTGACGTCAGGGTATTCCCTGGAGCTGCAAACACCTGCCTTTGCTGCTCGAGGACCTTCTCTAGCACCATGCCAAACCCCTTCTCCTATGGCAGTGCTGCAGCATCCTGCGAGCCATGGACTGGAACTGGCACCTTCAGCATAGTTGCTCCTGGGAAACATCATTCAGCCATTCCCTTACTGCAATGAGCTGGACTCCTACTCCTCTGCAAGGCTCTTCCTGGACAGGTGCATCCTCAGCAATGAGACGGTTCTGCTGAGAGCCATGGCTCTGAGGGAGCAGCCAGTCCTGTCAAAAGGCCTTCCTCTGACTCCACTCCTGCAGCTCCCACGGAGGCACTGGGAGCCTTGGACACTCTTGCCACAAGTAGCCCAAGCGTGGACATCTTCCTCATCCTGCTCCTCCACTGCTGACGTCAGGGAATTCCCTGGTGCTCCCAACATCTGCCTTTCCTGCTGGAGGATCGTGTCTGGCAGATCTCTGAGCCTCTTTGCCTTTGGCAGCGCCACAGCATCCTAGGAGTCATATACTGGCAACTGGCAACTCCAGGACACTTGCTGCTCCTAGGATGCTTTCCTCTAGGAAAAACTTCTTGCACACGTCCTTGCTCCAGTTTTTACTCCTAGGCCTTTCGTGGCCATCTGCATTCTCAGCCACAAGAAGCTTCTGATGATCGACATGGCTCTGGGAGAGCAGGGACCCCTGTCTGTGGACAAAGAAAACAAAGACAACTTGTAAGATTAAAACCTGGAGCTTCTAGTTAGAAGAGAAAGGACTATTCAATCAAGGCAGGGCCAAGGGAGGAAACTTTCTAAAATGGAACAAGCAGCAGAAGCACAGTAGTTTTGCAGAAGAAATTCCCCTCCCCGCACTTGGCTTAAGGAAAAAGCATGATGTTTCTATGAGAGACTTGAGTTCATGTCTACTATTGGATAGCAGACATCTGAACATTTAGACTACTGGCTTTCCAGGCTCACGCAATTCAAACCGGAATGTCAAACTATTTCAAAAGCTAGAGATGCTTCGAAGAAATGTTTCTGTATTCACCACAACTGGGGACCATGCATCATTCTTACCTTGCACCTGTCCAAAGGCCTTCCTCCGTCTCCAGTCCTGCCGCTCTCACGGAGGCACTGGGAGCCTTGGACACTCTTGCCACAAGTAGCCCAAGCGTGGACATCTTCCTCATCCTGCTCCTCCACTGCTGACGTCAGGGAATTCCCTGGAGCTCCAAACATCTGCCTTTCCAGCTGGAGGATCATGTCTGGCAGCTCTCTGAGCCTCTTCACCTTTGGCAGCGCCACAGCATCCTAGGAGTCATATACTGGCAACTGGCACCTCCAGGACACTTGCTGCTCCTAGGATGCTTTTCTCTGGGAAAATCTTCTTGCACACGACATTGCTGCCGATTTTACTTCTAGGCCTTTCGTGGCCATCTGCATCCTCAGCCACAAGCAGCTTCTGATGATCAACAGGGCTCTGGGAGAGCAGGGACTCCTGTCTGTGGACAAAGAAAACAAAGACAACTTGTAAGAAGAAAACCTGGAGCTTCTAGATAGAAGAGAAAGGACTATTCAATCAAGGCAGGGCCAAAGCAGGAAACTTTCTAAAATGGAACAAGCAGCAGAAGCAGAGCAGTTTTGCAGAAGAAATTCCCCTCCCAGCACTTGGCTTAAGGAAAAAGCCTGATGTTTCTATGAGAGACTTGAGTTCATGTCTACTATTGGGTTCCAGACATCTGAACATTTAGACTATTGGCTTTCCAGGCTCACACTATTCAAACCGGAAAGTGAAACTACTCTAAAAGCTAGAGGCGATTGCAAGAAATGTTTCTGCTCACACCACGACTGCCGACCATGCATCATTCTTACCTTGCACCTGTCCAAAGGCCTTCCTCCGTCTGCGCTCTGGCAACTCTCACCCAAGCTCGGGCAGGGATGGAGGCTCTTGCCACAAGTAGCCCAAGCCTGGAGATATTCCTCATCCTGATCTTCCACTGCTGACATCTAGGAATTCCCTGGAGCTGCAAACACTTGCCTTTGCTGCTCGAGGATCTTCTCTAGCACCATGCCAAATGCCTTCTCCTATGGCAGTGCTGCAGCATCCTGCGAGCCATGGACTGGAACTGGCACCTTCAGCATAGTTGCTCCTGGGAAACATCCTTCAGCCATTCCCTTACTGCAATGAGCTGGACTCCTACACCTTTGCAAGGCTCTTCCTGGATAGGTGCATCCTCAGCAATGAGACGGTTCTGCTGAGAGCCACGGCTCTGAGGGAGCAGCCAGTCCTGCCCAAAGGCCTTCCTCCGTCCTGCAGTCCTCCAGTCCTGCAGCTCCCACGGAGGCACTGGGAGCCTTGGACACTCTTGCCACAAGTAGCCCAAGCGTCGAGATCTTCCTCATCCTGCTCCTCCACTGCTGACATCAGGGAATTCCCTGGAGCTCCCAACATCTGCCTTTCCTGCTCGAGGATCGTGTCTGGCAGCTCTCTGAGCCTCTTACACTTTGGAAGCGCAACAGCATCCTAGGAGTCATATACTGGCAACTGGCACCTCCAGGACACTTGCTGCTCCTAGGATGCTTTTCTCTGGGAAAATCTTCTTGCACACAACCTTGCTGCAGATTTTACTTCTAGGCCTTTTGTGGCCATCTGCATCCGCAGCCACAAGCAGCTTCTGATGATCGACATGGCTCTGGGAGAGCAGGGACTCCTGTCTGTGGACAAAGAAAACAAAGACAACTTGTAAGAAGAAAACCTGGAGCTTCTAGTTAGAAGAGAAAGGACTATTCAATCAAGGCAGAGCCAAGGGAGGAAACTTTCTAAAATGGAACAAGCAGCAGAAGCACAGCAGTATTGCAGAAGAAATTCCCCTCCCAGCACTTGGCTTAAGGAAAACGCCTGATGTTTCTATGAGAGACTTGAGTTCATGTCTACTATTGGGTACCAGACATCTGAATATTTGGACTATTGGCTTTCCAGGCTCACGCTATTCAAACCGGAAAGTGAAACTACTCTAACAGTAGGGATGATTGCAAGAAATGTTTCTGCTCGCACCACGACTGCCAACCATGCATCATTCTTACCTTGCACCTGTCCAAAGGCCTTCCTCCGTCTGCGCTCCGGCAACTCTCACCCAGGCAAGGGCAAGGATGGAGGCTCTTGCCACAAGTAGCCCAAGCGTGGACATCTTCCTCATCCTGCTACTCCACTGCTGACGTCAGGGTATTCCCTGGAGCTGCAAACACCTGCCTTTGCTGCTCGAGGACCTTCTCTAGCACCATGCCAAACCCCTTCTCCTATGGCAGTGCTGCAGCATCCTGCGAGCCATGGACTGGAACTGGCACCTTCAGCATAGTTGCTCCTGGGAAACATCATTCAGCCATTCCCTTACTGCAATGAGCTGGACTCCTACTCCTCTGCAAGGCTCTTCCTGGACAGGTGCATCCTCAGCAATGAGACGGTTCTGCTGAGAGCCATGGCTCTGAGGGAGCAGCCAGTCCTGTCAAAAGGCCTTCCTCTGACTCCACTCCTGCAGCTCCCACGGAGGCACTGGGAGCCTTGGACACTCTTGCCACAAGTAGCCCAAGCGTGGACATCTTCCTCATCCTGCTCCTCCACTGCTGACGTCAGGGAATTCCCTGGAGCTCCTAAAATCTGCCTTTCCTGCTCGAGGATCGTGTCTGGCAGCTCTCTGAGCCTCTTCGCCTTTGGCAGCGCCACAGCATCCTGAGAGTCATATACTGGAAACTGGCAGCTACAGGACACTTGCTGCTCCTAGGATGCTTTTCTCTGGGAAAATCTTTTTGGACACGACATTGCTCCAGTTTTTACTTCTAGGCCTTTCGTGGCCATCTGCATCCGCAGCCACAAGCAGCTTCTGATGATCGACATGGCTCTGGGAAAACAGGGACTCCTGTCTGTGGACAAAGAAAACAAAGACAACTTGTAAGAAGAAAACCTGGAGCTTCTAGATAGAAGACAAAGGACTATTCAATCAAGGCAGGGCCAAGGGAGGAAACTTTCTAAAATGGAACAAGCAGCAGAAGCACAGCAGTATTGCAGAAGAAATTCCCTTCCCAGCACTTGGCTTAAGGAAAAAACCTCATGTTTCTATGAGAGACTTGAGTTCATGTCTACTACTGGGAACCAGACATCTGAACATTTAGACTATTGGCTTTCCAGGCTCACGCTATTCAAACCGGAAAGTGAAACTACTCTAACAGTAAGGATGATTGCAAGAAATGTTTCTGTTTACACCACGACTGCCGACCATGCATCATTCTTACCTTCCACCTGTCCAAAAGCCTTCCTCCATCTGCGCTCCGGCAACTCTCACCCAGGCAAGGGCAGGGATGGAGGCTCTTGCCACAAGTAGCCCAAGCGTAGACATCTTCCTCATCCTGCTACTCCACTGCTGACGTCAGGGTATTCCCTGGAGCTGCAAACACCTGCCTTTGCTGCTCGAGGATCTTCTCTAGCATCATGCAAAACCCCTTCTCCTATGGCAGCGCTGCAGCATCCTGCGAGCCACGGACTGGAACTGGCACCTCCAGCAAAGTTGCTCCTGGGAAACATCCCTCAGCCATTCCCTTACTGCAATGAGCTGGACTCCTACTCCTCTGCAATGCTCTTCCTGGACAGGTGCATCCTCAGCAATGAGACGGTTCTGCTGAGAGCCACAGCTCTGAGGGAGCAGCCAGTCCTGCCCAATGGTTGCCCTCTGTCACCAGTCCTGCAGCTCCCACGGAGGCACTGGGAGCCTTGGACACTCTTGCCACAAGTAGCCCAAGCGTGGACATCTTCCTCATCCTGCTCCTCCACTGCTGACGGCAGGGAATTCCCTGGTGCTCCAAACATCTGCCTTTCCTGCTGGAGGATCGTGTCTGGCAGATCTCTGAGCCTCTTTGCCTTTGGCAGCGCCACAGCATCCTAGGAGTCATATACTGGCAACTGGCACCTCCAGGACACTTGCTGCTCCTAGGATGCTTTTCTCTGGGAAAATCTTCTTGCATACGACCTTGCTCCAGATTTTACTTCTAGGTCTTTCGTGGCCATCTGCATTCTCAGCCACAAGAAGCTTCTGATGATCGACATGGCTCTGGGAGAGCAGGGACCCCTGTCTGTGGACAAAGAAAACAAAGACAACTTGTAAGATTAAAACCTGGAGCTTCTGGTTAGAAGAGAAAGGACTATTCAATCAAGGCAGGGCCAAGGGAGGAAACTTTCTAAAATGGAACAAGCAGCAGAAGCACAGTAGTTTTGCAGAAGAAATTCCCCTCCCCGCACTTGGCTTAAGGAAAAAGCATGATGTTTCTATGAGAGACTTGAGTTCATGTCTACTATTGGATAGCAGACATCTGAACATTTAGACTACTGGCTTTCCAGGCTCACGCAATTCAAACCGGAATGTCAAACTATTTCAAAAGCTAGAGATGCTTCGAAGAAATGTTTCTGTATTCACCACAACTGGGGACCATGCATCATTCTTACCTTGCACCTGTCCAAAGGCCTTCCTCCGTCTCCAGTCCTGCCGCTCTCACGGAGGCACTGGGAGCCTTGGACACTCTTGCCACAAGTAGCCCAAGCGTGGACATCTTCCTCATCCTGCTACTCCACTGCTGACGTCAGGGAATTCCCTGGAGCTCCAAACATCTGCCTTTCCAGCTGGAGGATCATGTCTGGCAGCTCTCTGAGCCTCTTCACCTCTGGTAGCGCCACAGCATCCTAGGAGTCATATACTGGCAACTGGCACCTCCAGGACACTTGCTGCTCCTAGGATGCTTTTCTCTGGGAAAATCTTCTTGCACACGACATTGCTGCCGATTTTACTTCTAGGCCTTTCGTGGCCATCTGCATCCTCAGCCACAAGCAGCTTCTGATGATCAACAGGGCTCTGGGAGAGCAGGGACTCCTGTCTGTGGACAAAGAAAACAAAGACAACTTGTAAGAAGAAAACCTGGACCTTCTAGATAGAAGAGAAAGGACTATTCAATCAAGGCAGGGCCAAAGCAGGAAACTTTCTAAAATGGAACAAGCAGCAGAAGCAGAGCAGTTTTGCAGAAGAAATTCCCCTCCCAGCACTTGGCTTAAGGAAAAAGCCTGATGTTTCTATGAGAGACTTGAGTTCATGTCTACTATTGGGTTCCAGACATCTGAACATTTAGACTATTGGCTTTCCAGGCTCACACTATTCAAACCGGAAAGTGAAACTACTCTAAAAGCTAGAGGCGATTGCAAGAAATGTTTCTGCTCACACCACGACTGCCGACCATGCATCATTCTTACCTTGCACCTGTCCAAAGGCCTTCCTCCGTCTGCGCTCTGGCAACTCTCACCCAAGCTCGGGCAGGGATGGAGGCTCTTGCCACAAGTAGCCCAAGCCTGGAGATATTCCTCATCCTGATCTTCCACTGCTGACATCTAGGAATTCCCTGGAGCAGCAAACACTTGCCTTTGCTGCTCGAGGATCTTCTCTAGCACCATGCCAAATGCCTTCTCCTATGGCAGTGCTGCAGCATCCTGCGAGCCATGGACTGGAACTGGCACCTTCAGCATAGTTGCTCCTGGGAAACATCCCTCAGCCATTCCCTTACTGCAATGAGCTGGACTCCTACTCCTTTGCAAGGCTCTTCCTGGATAGGTGCATCCTCAGCAATGAGACGGTTCTGCTGAGAGCCACGGCTCTGAGGGAGCAGCCAGTCCTGCCCAAAGGCCTTCCTCCGTCACCAGTCCTGCAGCTCCCACGGAGGCACTGGGAGCCTTGGACACTCTTGCCACAAGTAGCCCAAGCGTCGAGATCTTCCTCATCCTGCTCCTCCACTGCTGACATCAGGGAATTCCCTGGAGCTCCCAACATCTGCCTTTCCTGCTCGAGGATCGTGTCTGGCAGCTCTCTGAGCCTCTTACACTTTGGAAGCGCAACAGCATCCTAGGAGTCATATACTGGCAACTGGCACCTCCAGGACACTTGCTGCTCCTAGGATGCTTTTCTCTGGGAAAATCTTCTTGCACACAACCTTGCTGCAGATTTTACTTCTAGGCCTTTTGTGGCCATCTGCATCCGCAGCCACAAGCAGCTTCTGATGATCGACATGGCTCTGGGAGAGCAGGGACTCCTGTCTGTGGACAAAGAAAACAAAGACAACTTGTAAGAAGAAAACCTGGAGCTTCTAGTTAGAAGAGAAAGGACTATTCAATCAAGGCAGAGCCAAGGGAGGAAACTTTCTAAAATGGAACAAGCAGCAGAAGCACAGCAGTATTGCAGAAGAAATTCCCCTCCCAGCACTTGGCTTAAGGAAAACACCTGATGTTTCTATGAGAGACTTGAGTTCATGTCTACTATTGGGTACCAGACATCTGAATATTTGGACTATTGGCTTTCCAGGCTCACGCTATTCAAACCGGAAAGTGAAACTACTCTAACAGTAGGGATGATTGCAAGAAATGTTTCTGCTCGCACCACGACTGCCGACCATGCATCATTCTTACCTTGCACCTGTCCAAAGGCCTTCCTCCGTCTGCGCTCCGGCAACTCTCACCCAGGCAAGGGCAAGGATGGAGGCCCTTGCCACAAGTAGCCCAAGCGTGGACATCTTCCTCATCCTGCTACTCCACTGCTGACGTCAGGGTATTCCCTGGAGCTGCAAACACCTGCCTTTGCTGCTCGAGGACCTTCTCTAGCACCATGCCAAACCCCTTCTCCTATGGCAGTGCTGCAGCATCCTGCGAGCCATGGACTGGAACTGGCACCTTCAGCATAGTTGCTCCTGGGAAACATCATTCAGCCATTCCCTTACTGCAATGAGCTGGACTCCTACTCCTCTGCAAGGCTCTTCCTGGACAGGTGCATCCTCAGCAATGAGACGGTTCTGCTGAGAGCCATGGCTCTGAGGGAGCAGCCAGTCCTGTCAAAAGGCCTTCCTCTGACTCCACTCCTGCAGCTCCCACGGAGGCACTGGGAGCCTTGGACACTCTTGCCACAAGTAGCCCAAGCGTGGACATCTTCCTCATCCTGCTCCTCCACTGCTGACGTCAGGGAATTCCCTGGAGCTCCTAAAATCTGCCTTTCCTGCTCGAGGATCGTGTCTGGCAGCTCTCTGAGCCTCTTCGCCTTTGGCAGCGCCACAGCATCCTGAGAGTCATATACTGGAAACTGGCAGCTACAGGACACTTGCTGCTCCTAGGATGCTTTTCTCTGGGAAAATCTTTTTGGACACGACATTGCTCCAGTTTTTACTTCTAGGCCTTTCGTGGCCATCTGCATCCGCAGCCACAAGCAGCTTCTGATGATCGACATGGCTCTGGGAAAACAGGGACTCCTGTCTGTGGACAAAGAAAACAAAGACAACTTGTAAGAAGAAAACCTGGAGCTTCTAGATAGAAGACAAAGGACTATTCAATCAAGGCAGGGCCAAGGGAGGAAACTTTCTAAAATGGAACAAGCAGCAGAAGCACAGTAGTTTTGCAGAAGAAATTCCCTTCCCAGCACTTGGCTTAAGGAAAAAACCTCATGTTTCTATGAGAGACTTGAGTTCATGTCTACTACTGGGTACCAGACATCTGAACATTTAGACTATTGGCTTTCCAGGCTCACGCTATTCAAACCGGAAAGTGAAACTACTCTAACAGTAAGGATGATTGCAAGAAATGTTTCTGTTTACACCACGACTGCCGACCATGCATCATTCTTACCTTCCACCTGTCCAAAAGCCTTCCTCCATCTGCGCTCCGGCAACTCTCACCCAGGCAAGGGCAGGGATGGAGGCTCTTGCCACAAGTAGCCCAAGCGTAGACATCTTCCTCATCCTGCTACTCCACTGCTGACGTCAGGGTATTCCCTGGAGCTGCAAACACCTGCCTTTGCTGCTCGAGGATCTTCTCTAGCATCATGCAAAACCCCTTCTCCTATGGCAGCGCTGCAGCATCCTGCGAGCCACGGACTGGAACTGGCACCTCCAGCAAAGTTGCTCCTGGGAAACATCCCTCAGCCATTCCCTTACTGCAATGAGCTGGACTCCTACTCCTCTGCAATGCTCTTCCTGGACAGGTGCATCCTCAGCAATGAGACGGTTCTGCTGAGAGCCACAGCTCTGAGGGAGCAGCCAGTCCTGCCCAATGGTTGCCCTCTGTCACCAGTCCTGCAGCTCCCACGGAGGCACTGGGAGCCTTGGACACTCTTGCCACAAGTAGCCCAAGCGTGGACATCTTCCTCATCCTGCTCCTCCACTGCTGACGGCAGGGAATTCCCTGGTGCTCCAAACATCTGCCTTTCCTGCTGGAGGATCGTGTCTGGCAGATCTCTGAGCCTCTTTGCCTTTGGCAGCGCCACAGCATCCTAGGAGTCATATACTGGCAACTGGCACCTCCAGGACACTTGCTGCTCCTAGGATGCTTTTCTCTGGGAAAATCTTCTTGCACACGACCTTGCTGCCGATTTTACTTCTAGGCCTTTCGTGGCCATCTGCATCCTCAGCCACAAGCAGGTTCTGATGATCAACAGGGCTCTGGGAGAGCAGGGACTCCTGTCTGTGGACAAAGAAAACAAAGACAACTTGTAAGAAGAAAACCTGGAGCTTCTAGTTAGAAGAAAAAGGACTATTCAATCAAGGCAGGGCCAAAGGAGGAAACTTCCTAAAATGGAACAAGCAGCAGAAGCACAGTAGTTTTGCAGAAGAAATTCCCCTGCCAGCACTTGGCTTAAGGAAAAAGCCTGATGTTTCTATGAGAGACATGAGTTCATGTCTACTATTGGGTACCAGACATCTGAACACTTAGACTATTGGCTTTCCAGGCTCACGCTATTCAAACCGGAAAGTGAAACTACTCTAACAGTAGGGATGATTGCAAGAAATGTTTCTGTTTACACCACGACTGCCGACCATGCATCATTCTTACCTTGCACCTGTCCAAAGGCCTTCCTCCGTCTGCGCTCTGGCAACTCTCACCCAAGCTCGGGCAGGGATGGAGGCTCTTGCCACAAGTAGCCCAAGCCTGGAGATATTCCTCATCCTGATCTTCCACTGCTGACATCTAGGAATTCCCTGGAGCTGCAAACACTTGCATTTGCTGCTCGAGGATCTTCTCTAGCATCATGCCAAACGCCTTCTCCTATGGCAGTGCTGCAGCATCCTGCAAGTCACGGACTGGAACTGGCACCTCCAGCAAAGTTGCTCCTGGGAAACATCCCTCAGCCATTCCCTTACTGCAATGAGCTGGACTCCTACTCCTCTGCAATGCTCTTCCTGGACAGGTGCATCCTCAGCAATGAGACGGTTCTGCTGAGAGCCGCGGCTCTGAGGGAGCAGCCAGTCCTGCCCAAAGGCCTTCCTCCGCCTCCAGTCCCGCAGCTCCCACGGAGGCACTGGGAGCCTTGGACACTCTTGCCACAAGTAGCCCAAGCGTCGAGATCTTCCTCATCCTGCTCCTCCACTGCTGACGGCAGGGAATTCCCTGGAGCTGCAAACACCTGCCTTTGCTGCTCGAGGATCGTGTCTGGCAGCTCTCTGAGCCTCTTCACCTTTGGCTGCGCCACAGCATCCTAGGAGTCATATACTGGCAACTGGCACCTCCAGTACACTTGCTGCTCCTAGGATGCTTTTCTCTGGGAAAATCTTGCACACGACCTTGCTCCAGATTTTACTTCTAGGCCTTTTGTGGCCATCTGCATCCGCAGCCACAAGCAGCTTCTGATGATCGACATGGCTCTGGGAGAGCAGGGACTCCTGTCTGTGGACAAAGAAAACAAAGACAACTTGTAAGATCAAAACCTGGAGCTTCTAGTTAGAAGAGAAAGGACTATTCAATCAAGGCAGGGCCAAGGGAGGAAACTTTCTAAAATGGAACAAGCAGCAGAAGCACAGTACTTTTGCAGAAGAAATTCCCCTCCCAGCACTTGGCTTAAGGAAAAAGCATGATGTTTCTATGAGAGACTTGAGTTCATGTCTACTATTGGATAGCAGACATCTGAACATTTAGACTACTGGCTTTCCAGGCTCACGCAATTCAAACCGGAATGTCAAACTATTTCAAAAGCTAGAGATGCTTCGAAGAAATGTTTCTGTACTCACCACAACTGGGGACCATGCATCATTCTTACCTTGCACCTGTCCAAAGGCCTTCCTCCGTCTCCAGTCCTGCCGCTCTCACGGAGGCACTGGGAGCCTTGGACACTCTTGCCACAAGTAGCCCAAGCATGGACATCTTCCTCATCCTGCTCCTCCACTGCTGACGTCAGGGAATTCCCTGGAGCTCCAAACATCTGCCTTTCCAGCTAGAGGATCATGTCTGGCAGCTCTCTGAGCCTCTTCATCTTTGGCAGCGCCACAGCATCCTAGGAGTCATATACTGGCAACTGGCACCTCCAGGACACTTGCTGCTCCTAGGATGCTTTTCTCTGGGAAAATTTTCTTGCACACGACCTTGCTGCCGATTTTACTTCTAGGCCTTTCGTGGCCATCTGCATCCTCAGCCACAAGCAGGTTCTGATGATCAACAGGGCTCTGGGAGAGCAGGGACTCCTGTCTGTGGACAAAGAAAACAAAGACAACTTGTAAGAAGAAAACCTGGAGCTTCTAGTTAGAAGACAAAGGACTATTCAATCAAGGCAGGGCCAAAGCAGGAAACTTTCTAAAATGGAACAAGCAGCAGAAGCAGAGCAGTTTTGCAGAAGAAATTCCCCTGCCAGCACTTGGCTTAAGGAAAAAACCTCATGTTTCTATGAGAGACTTGAGTTCATGTCTACTATTGGGCACCAGACATCTGAACATTTAGACTATTGGCTTTCCAGGCTCACGCTATTCAAACCGGAAAGTGAAACTACTCTAACAGTAGGGATGATTGCAAGAAATGTTTCTGTTTACACCACGACTGCCGACCATGCATCATTCTTACCTTGCACCTGTCCAAAGGCCTTCCTCCGTCTGCGCTCTGGCAACTCTCACCCAAGCTCGGGCAGGGATGGAGGCTCTTGCCACAAGTAGCCCAAGCCTGGAGATATTCCTCATCCTGATCTTCCACTGCTGACATCTAGGAATTCCCTGGAGCTGCAAACACCTGCCTTTGCTGCTCGAGGATCTTCTCTAGCACCATGCCAAATGCCTTCTCCTATGGCAGTGCTGCAGCATCCTGCGAGCCATGGACTGGAACTGGCACCTTCAGCATAGTTGCTCCTGGGAAACATCATTCAGCCATTCCCTTACTGCAATGAGCTGGACTCCTACTCCTTTGCAAGGCTCTTCCTGGATAGGTGCATCCTCAGCAATGAGACGGTTCTGCTGAGAGCCACGGCTCTGAGGGAGCAGCCAGTCCTGCCCAAAGGCCTTCCTCCGTCTCCACTCCTGCAGCTCCCACGGAGGCACTGGGAGCCTTGGACACGCTTGCCACAAGTAGCCCAAGCGTGGACATCTTCCTCATCCTGCTCCGCCACTGCTGACATCAGGGAATTCCCTGGAGCTCCCAACATGTGCCTTTCCTGCTCGAGGATCGTCTCTGGCAGCTCTCTGAGCCTCTTACATTTTGGAAGCGCAACAGCATCCTAGGAGTCCTATACTGGCAACTGGCAGCTCCAGGACACTTGCTGCTCCTAGGATGCTTTTCTCTGGGAAAATCTTCTTGCACACAACCTTGCTGCAGATTTTACTTCTAGGCCTTTCGTGGCCATCTGCATCCACGGCCACAAGCAGCTTCTGATGATCGACATGGCTCTGGGAGAGCAGGGACTCCTGTCTGTGGACAAAGAAAACAAAGACAACTTGTAAGAAGAAAACCTGGAGCTTCTAGATAGAAGACAAAGGACTATTCAATCAAGGCAGGGCCAAGGGAGGAAACTTTCTAAAATGGAACAAGCAGCAGAAGCACAGTAGTTTTGCAGAAGAAATTCCCTTCCCAGCACTTGGCTTAAGGAAAAAACCTCATGTTCCTATGAGAGACTTGAGTTCATGTCTACTACTGGGTACCAGACATCTGAACATTTAGACTATTGGCTTTCCAGGCTCACGCTATTCAAACCTGAAAGTGAAACTACTCTAACAGTAAGGATGATTGCAAGAAATGTTTCTGTTTACACCACGACTGCCGACCATCCATCATTCTTACCTTGCACCTGTCCAAAGGCCTTCCTCCATCTGCGCTCCGGCAACTCTCACCCAGGCAAGGGCAGGGATGGAGGCTCTTGCCACAAGTAGCCCAAGCGTGGACATCTTCCTCATCCTGCTACTCCACTGCTGACGTCAGGGTATTCCCTGGAGCTGCAAAAACCTGCCTTTGCTGCTCGAGGACCTTCTCTAGCACCATGCAAAACCCCTTCTCCTATGGCAGTGCTGCAGCATCCTGCGAGCCACGGACTGGAACTGGCACCTCCAGCAAAGTTGCTCCTGGGAAACATCCCTCAGCCATTCCCTTACTGCAATGAGCTGGACTCCTACTCCTCTGCAATGCTCTTCCTGGACAGGTGCATCCTCAGCAATGAGACGGTTCTGCTGAGAGCCACGGCTCTGAGGGAGCAGCCAGTCCTGCCCAATGGTTGTCCTCCGTCACCAGTCCTGCAGCTCCCACGGAGGCACTGGGAGCCTTGGACACTCTTGCCACAAGTAGCCCAAGCGTGGAGATCTTCCTCATCCTGCTCCTCCACTGCTGACGTCAGGGAATTCCCTGGTGCTCCCAACATCTGCCTTTCCTGCTCGAGGATCGTGTCTGGCAGCTCTCTGAGCCTCTTTGCCTTTGGCAGCGCCACAGCATCCTAGGAGTCATATACTGGCAACTGGCACCTCCAGGACACTTGCTGCTCCTAGGATGCTTTTCTCTGGGAAAATCTTCTTGGACACGACATTGCTCCAGTTTTTACTTCTAGGCCTTTCGTGGCCATCTGCATGCGCAGCCACAAGCAGCTTCTGATGATCGACATGGCTCTGGGAGAGCAGGGACTCCTGTCTGTGGACAAAGAAAACAAAGACAACTTGTAAGAAGAAAACCTGGAGCTTCTAGATAGAAGACAAAGGACTATTCAATCAAGGAAGGGCCAAGGGAGGAAACTTTCTAAAATGGAACAAGCAGCAGAAGCACATTAGTTTTGCAGAAGAAATTCCCCTGCCAGCACTTGGCTTAAGGAAAAAGCCTGATGTTTCTATGAGAGACTTGAGTTCATGTCTACTACTGGGTACCAGACATCTGAACATTTAGACTGTTGGCTTTCCATGCTCACGCTATTCAAACCGGAAAGTGAAACTACTCTAACAGTAGGGATGATTGCAAGAAATGTTTCTGTTTACACCACGACTGCCGACCATGCATCATTCTTACCTTGCACCTGTCCAAAGGCCTTCCTCCGTCTGCGCTCTGGCAACTCTCACCCAAGCTCGGGCAGGGATGGAGGCTCGTGCCACAAGTAGCCCAAGCGCGGACATCTTCCTCATCCTGATCTTCCACTGCTGACATCTAGGAATTCCCTGGAGCTGCAAACACTTGCCTTTGCTGCTCAAGGATCTTCTCTAGCACCATGCCAAATGCCTTCTCCTATGGCAGCGCTGCAGCATCCTGCGACTCACGGACTGGAACTGGCACCTCCAGCAAAGTTGCTCCTGGGAAACATCCCTCAGCCATTCCCTTACTGCAATGAGCTGGACTCCTACTCCTTTGCAAGGCTCTTCCTGGACAGGTGCATCCTCAGCAATGAGACGGTTCTGCTGAGAGCCATGGCTCTGAGGGAGCAGCGAGTCCTGTCCAAAGGCCTTCCTCTGACTCCACTCCTGCAGCTCCCACGGAGGCACTGGGAGCCTTGGACACTCTTGCCACAAGTAGTCCAAGCGTGGACATCTTCCTCATCCTGCTCCTCCACTGCTGACGTCAGGGAATTCCCTGGAGCTGCAAACACCTGCCTTTGCTGCTGGAGGATCATGTCTGGCAGCTCTCTGAGCCTCTTCATCTTTGGCTGCGCCACAGCATCCTGAGAGTCATATACTGGAAACTGGCACCTCCAGGACACTTGCTGCTCCTAGGATGCTTTTCTCTGGGAAAATCTTCTTGCATACGACCTTGCTCCAGATTTTACTTCTAGGTCTTTCGTGGCCATGTGCATCCGCAGCCACAAGCAGCTTCTGATGATCGACATGGCTCTGGGAGAGCAGGGACTCCTGTCTGTGGACAAAGAAAACAAAGACAACTTGTAAGAAGAAAACCTGGAGCTTCTAGATAGAAGAGAAAGGACTATTCAATCAAGGCAGGGCCAAAGCAGGAAACTTTCTAAAATGGAACAAGCAGCAGAAGCACAGTAGTTTTGCAGAAGAAATTCCCCTCCCAGCACTTGGCTTAAGGAAAAAGTCTGATGTTTCTATGAGAGACTTGAGTTCATGTCTACTATTGGATAGCAGACATCTGAACATTTAGACTACTGGCTTTCCAGGCTCACGCAATTCAAACCGGAATGTCAAACTATTTCAAAAGCTAGAGATGCTTGGAAGAAATGTTTCTGTACTCACCACAACTGGGGACCATGCATCATTCTTACCTTGCACCTGTCCAAAGGCCTTCCTCCGTCTCCAGTCCTGCCGCTCTCACGGAGGCACTGGGAGCCTCGGACACTCTTGCCACAAGTAGCCCAAGCGGGGACATCTTCCTCATCCTGCTCCTCCACTGCTGACGTCAGGGAATTCCCTGGAGCTCCCAACATCTGCCTTTCCAGCTGGAGGATCATGTCTGGCAGCTCTCTGAGCCTCTTCAACTTTGGCAGCGCCACAGCATCCTAGGAGTCATATACTGGCAACTGGCACCTCCAGGACACTTGCTGCTCCTAGGATGCTTTTCTCTGGGAAAATCTTCTTGCATACAACCTTGCTCCAGTTTTTACTTCTAGGCCTTTCGTGGCCATCTGCATTCTCAGCCACAAGCAGGTTCTGATGATCAACAGGGCTCTGGGAGAGCAGGGACTCCTGTCTGTGGACAAAGAAAACAAAGACAACTTGTAAGATTAAAACCTGGAGCTTCTAGTTAGAAGAGAAAGGACTATTCAATCAAGGCAGGGCCAAGGGAGGAAACTTTCTAAAATGGAACAAGCAGCAGAAGCACAGTAGATTTGCAGAAGAAATTCCCCTCCCAGCACTTGGCTTAAGGAAAAAACCTCATGTTTCTATGAGAGACTTGAGTTCATGTCTACTATAGGGTAGCAGACATCTGAACATTTAGACTATCGGCTTTCCAGGCTCACGCTATTCAAACCGGAAAGTGAAACTACTCTAAAAGCTAGAGGCGATTGCAAGAAATGTTTCTGCTCGCACCACGACTGCCGACCATGCATCATTCTTACCTTGCACCTGTCCAAAGGCCTTCCTCCGTCTGCGCTCTGGCAACTCTCACCCAAGCTCGGGCAGGGATGGAGGCTCTTGCCACAAGTAGCCCAAGCCTGGAGATATTCCTCATCCTGATCTTCCACTGCTGACATCTAGGAATTCCCTGGAGCTGCAAACACCTGCCTTTGCGGCTCGAGGATCTTCTCTAGCACCATGCCAAATGCCTTCTCCTATGGCAGTGCTGCAGCATCCTGCGAGCCATGGACTGGAACTGGCACCTTCAGCATAGTTGCTCCTGGGAAACATCCTTCAGCCATTCCCTTACTGCAATGAGCTGGACTCCTACTCCTTTGCAAGGCTCTTCCTGGATAGGTGCATCCTCAGCAATGAGACGGTTCTGCTGAGAGCCACGGCTCTGAGGGAGCAGCCAGTCCTGCCCAAAGGCCTTCCTCCGTCTCCACTCCTGCAGCTCCCACGGAGGCACTGGGAGCCTTGGACACGCTTGCCACAAGTAGCCCAAGCGTGGACATCTTCCTCATATTGCTCCGCCACTGCTGACATCAGGGAATTCCCTGGAGCTCCCAACATCTGCCTTTCCTGCTCGAGGATCGTGTCTGGCAGCTCTCTGAGCCTCTTACATTTTGGAAGCGCAACAGCATCCTAGGAGTCCTATACTGGCAACTGGCAGCTCCAGGACACTTGCTGCTCCTAGGATGCTTTTCTCTGGGAAAATCTTCTTGCACACAACCTTGCTGCAGATTTTACTTCTAGGCCTTTCGTGGCCATCTGCATCCACGGCCACAAGCAGCTTCTGATGATCGACATGGCTCTGGGAGAGCAGGGACTCCTGTCTGTGGACAAAGAAAACAAAGACAACTTGTAAGATTAAAACCTGGAGCTTCTAGTTAGAAGAGAAAGGACTATTCAATCAAGGCAGAGCCAAGGGAGGAAACTTTCTAAAATGGAACAAGCAGCAGAAGCACAGTAGTATTGCAGAAGAAATTCCCCTCCCAGCACTTGGCTTAAGGAAAAAACCTCATGTTCCTATGAGAGACTTGAGTTCATGTCTACTACTGGGTACCAGACATCTGAACATTTAGACTATTGGCTTTCCAGGCTCACGCTATTCAAACCTGAAAGTGAAACTACTCTAACAGTAAGGATGATTGCAAGAAATGTTTCTGTTTACACCACGACTGCCGACCATCCATCATTCTTACCTTGCACCTGTCCAAAGGCCTTCCTCCATCTGCGCTCCGGCAACTCTCACCCAGGCAAGGGCAGGGATGGAGGCTCTTGCCACAAGTAGCCCAAGCGTGGACATCTTCCTCATCCTGCTACTCCACTGCTGACGTCAGGGTATTCCCTGGAGCTGCAAAAACCTGCCTTTGCTGCTCGAGGACCTTCTCTAGCACCATGCAAAACCCCTTCTCCTATGGCAGTGCTGCAGCATCCTGCGAGCCACGGACTGGAACTGGCACCTCCAGCAAAGTTGCTCCTGGGAAACATCCCTCAGCCATTCCCTTACTGCAATGAGCTGGACTCCTACTCCTCTGCAATGCTCTTCCTGGACAGGTGCATCCTCAGCAATGAGACGGTTCTGCTGAGAGCCACGGCTCTGAGGGAGCAGCCAGTCCTGCCCAATGGTTGTCCTCCGTCACCAGTCCTGCAGCTCCCACGGAGGCACTGGGAGCCTTGGACACTCTTGCCACAAGTAGCCCAAGCGTGGAGATCTTCCTCATCCTGCTCCTCCACTGCTGACGTCAGGGAATTCCCTGGTGCTCCCAACATCTGCCTTTCCTGCTCGAGGATCGTGTCTGGCAGCTCTCTGAGCCTCTTTGCCTTTGGCAGCGCCACAGCATCCTAGGAGTCATATACTGGCAACTGGCACCTCCAGGACACTTGCTGCTCCTAGGATGCTTTTCTCTGGGAAAATCTTCTTGGACACGACATTGCTCCAGTTTTTACTTCTAGGCCTTTCGTGGCCATCTGCATGCGCAGCCACAAGCAGCTTCTGATGATCGACATGGCTCTGGGAGAGCAGGGACTCCTGTCTGTGGACAAAGAAAACAAAGACAACTTGTAAGAAGAAAACCTGGAGCTTCTAGATAGAAGACAAAGGACTATTCAATCAAGGAAGGGCCAAGGGAGGAAACTTTCTAAAATGGAACAAGCAGCAGAAGCACATTAGTTTTGCAGAAGAAATTCCCCTGCCAGCACTTGGCTTAAGGAAAAAGCCTGATGTTTCTATGAGAGACTTGAGTTCATGTCTACTACTGGGTACCAGACATCTGAACATTTAGACTGTTGGCTTTCCATGCTCACGCTATTCAAACCGGAAAGTGAAACTACTCTAACAGTAGGGATGATTGCAAGAAATGTTTCTGTTTACACCACGACTGCCGACCATGCATCATTCTTACCTTGCACCTGTCCAAAGGCCTTCCTCCGTCTGCGCTCTGGCAACTCTCACCCAAGCTCGGGCAGGGATGGAGGCTCGTGCCACAAGTAGCCCAAGCGCGGACATCTTCCTCATCCTGATCTTCCACTGCTGACATCTAGGAATTCCCTGGAGCTGCAAACACTTGCCTTTGCTGCTCAAGGATCTTCTCTAGCACCATGCCAAATGCCTTCTCCTATGGCAGCGCTGCAGCATCCTGCGACTCACGGACTGGAACTGGCACCTCCAGCAAAGTTGCTCCTGGGAAACATCCCTCAGCCATTCCCTTACTGCAATGAGCTGGACTCCTACTCCTTTGCAAGGCTCTTCCTGGACAGGTGCATCCTCAGCAATGAGACGGTTCTGCTGAGAGCCATGGCTCTGAGGGAGCAGCGAGTCCTGTCCAAAGGCCTTCCTCTGACTCCACTCCTGCAGCTCCCACGGAGGCACTGGGAGCCTTGGACACTCTTGCCACAAGTAGTCCAAGCGTGGACATCTTCCTCATCCTGCTCCTCCACTGCTGACGTCAGGGAATTCCCTGGAGCTGCAAACACCTGCCTTTGCTGCTGGAGGATCATGTCTGGCAGCTCTCTGAGCCTCTTCATCTTTGGCTGCGCCACAGCATCCTGAGAGTCATATACTGGAAACTGGCACCTCCAGGACACTTGCTGCTCCTAGGATGCTTTTCTCTGGGAAAATCTTCTTGCATACGACCTTGCTCCAGATTTTACTTCTAGGTCTTTCGTGGCCATGTGCATCCGCAGCCACAAGCAGCTTCTGATGATCGACATGGCTCTGGGAGAGCAGGGACTCCTGTCTGTGGACAAAGAAAACAAAGACAACTTGTAAGAAGAAAACCTGGAGCTTCTAGATAGAAGAGAAAGGACTATTCAATCAAGGCAGGGCCAAAGCAGGAAACTTTCTAAAATGGAACAAGCAGCAGAAGCACAGTAGTTTTGCAGAAGAAATTCCCCTCCCAGCACTTGGCTTAAGGAAAAAGTCTGATGTTTCTATGAGAGACTTGAGTTCATGTCTACTATTGGATAGCAGACATCTGAACATTTAGACTACTGGCTTTCCAGGCTCACGCAATTCAAACCGGAATGTCAAACTATTTCAAAAGCTAGAGATGCTTGGAAGAAATGTTTCTGTACTCACCACAACTGGGGACCATGCATCATTCTTACCTTGCACCTGTCCAAAGGCCTTCCTCCGTCTCCAGTCCTGCCGCTCTCACGGAGGCACTGGGAGCCTCGGACACTCTTGCCACAAGTAGCCCAAGCGGGGACATCTTCCTCATCCTGCTCCTCCACTGCTGACGTCAGGGAATTCCCTGGAGCTCCCAACATCTGCCTTTCCAGCTGGAGGATCATGTCTGGCAGCTCTCTGAGCCTCTTCAACTTTGGCAGCGCCACAGCATCCTAGGAGTCATATACTGGCAACTGGCACCTCCAGGACACTTGCTGCTCCTAGGATGCTTTTCTCTGGGAAAATCTTCTTGCATACAACCTTGCTCCAGTTTTTACTTCTAGGCCTTTCGTGGCCATCTGCATTCTCAGCCACAAGCAGGTTCTGATGATCAACAGGGCTCTGGGAGAGCAGGGACTCCTGTCTGTGGACAAAGAAAACAAAGACAACTTGTAAGATTAAAACCTGGAGCTTCTAGTTAGAAGAGAAAGGACTATTCAATCAAGGCAGGGCCAAGGGAGGAAACTTTCTAAAATGGAACAAGCAGCAGAAGCACAGTAGATTTGCAGAAGAAATTCCCCTCCCAGCACTTGGCTTAAGGAAAAAACCTCATGTTTCTATGAGAGACTTGAGTTCATGTCTACTATAGGGTAGCAGACATCTGAACATTTAGACTATCGGCTTTCCAGGCTCACGCTATTCAAACCGGAAAGTGAAACTACTCTAAAAGCTAGAGGCGATTGCAAGAAATGTTTCTGCTCGCACCACGACTGCCGACCATGCATCATTCTTACCTTGCACCTGTCCAAAGGCCTTCCTCCGTCTGCGCTCTGGCAACTCTCACCCAAGCTCGGGCAGGGATGGAGGCTCTTGCCACAAGTAGCCCAAGCCTGGAGATATTCCTCATCCTGATCTTCCACTGCTGACATCTAGGAATTCCCTGGAGCTGCAAACACCTGCCTTTGCGGCTCGAGGATCTTCTCTAGCACCATGCCAAATGCCTTCTCCTATGGCAGTGCTGCAGCATCCTGCGAGCCATGGACTGGAACTGGCACCTTCAGCATAGTTGCTCCTGGGAAACATCCTTCAGCCATTCCCTTACTGCAATGAGCTGGACTCCTACTCCTTTGCAAGGCTCTTCCTGGATAGGTGCATCCTCAGCAATGAGACGGTTCTGCTGAGAGCCACGGCTCTGAGGGAGCAGCCAGTCCTGCCCAAAGGCCTTCCTCCGTCTCCACTCCTGCAGCTCCCACGGAGGCACTGGGAGCCTTGGACACGCTTGCCACAAGTAGCCCAAGCGTGGACATCTTCCTCATATTGCTCCGCCACTGCTGACATCAGGGAATTCCCTGGAGCTCCCAACATCTGCCTTTCCTGCTCGAGGATCGTGTCTGGCAGCTCTCTGAGCCTCTTACATTTTGGAAGCGCAACAGCATCCTAGGAGTCCTATACTGGCAACTGGCAGCTCCAGGACACTTGCTGCTCCTAGGATGCTTTTCTCTGGGAAAATCTTCTTGCACACAACCTTGCTGCAGATTTTACTTCTAGGCCTTTCGTGGCCATCTGCATCCACGGCCACAAGCAGCTTCTGATGATCGACATGGCTCTGGGAGAGCAGGGACTCCTGTCTGTGGACAAAGAAAACAAAGACAACTTGTAAGATTAAAACCTGGAGCTTCTAGTTAGAAGAGAAAGGACTATTCAATCAAGGCAGAGCCAAGGGAGGAAACTTTCTAAAATGGAACAAGCAGCAGAAGCACAGCAGTATTGCAGAAGAAATTCCCCTCCCAGCACTTGGCTTAAGGAAAACGCCTGATGTTTCTGTGAGAGACATGAGTTCATGTCTACTATTGGGTACCAGACATCTGAACATTTAGACTATTGGCTTTCCAGGCTCACGCTATTCAAACCGGAAAGTGAAACTACTCTAACAGTAGGGATGATTGCAAGAAATGTTTCTGTTTACACCACGACTGCCGACCATGCATCATTCTTACCTTGCACCTGTCCAAAGGCCTTCCTCCATCTGCGCTCCGGCAACTCTCACCCAGGCAAGGGCAGGGATAGAGGCTCTTGCCACAAGTAGCCCAAGCGTGCACATCTTCCTCATCCTGCTACTCCACTGCTGACGTCAGGGTATTCCCTGGAGCTGCAAACACCTGCCTTTGCTGCTCGAGGACCTTCTCTAGCACCATGCCAAACCCCTTCTCCTATGGCAGTGCTGCAGCATCCTGCGAGCCATGGACTAGAACTGGCACCTTCAGCATAGTTGCTCCTGGGAAACATCATTCAGCCATTCCCTTACTGCAATGAGCTGGACTCCTACTCCTTTGCAAGGCTCTTCCTGGACAGGTGCATCCTCAGCAATGAGACGGTTCTGCTGAGAGCCATGGCTCTGAGGGAGGAGGCAGTCCTGTCCAAAGGCCTTCCTCTGACTCCACTCCTGCAGCTCTCACGGAGGCACTGGGAGCCTTGGACACTCTTGCCACAAGTAGCCCAAGCGTGGACATCTTCCTCATCCTGCTCCTCCACTGCTGACATCAGGGAATTCCCTGGAGCTCCTAAAATCTGCCTTTCCTGCTCGAGGATCGTGTCTGGCAGCTCTCTGATCCTCTTCGCCTTTGGCAGCGCCACAGCATCCTGAGAGTCATATACTGGAAACTGGCAGCTACATGACACTTGCCGCTCCTAGGATGCTTTTCTCTGGGAAAATCTTCTTGGACACGACATTGCTCCAGTTTTTACTTCTAGGCCTTTCGTGGCCATCTGCATTCTCAGCCACAAGCAGGTTCTGATGATCGACATGGCTCTGGGAGAGCAGGGACTCCTGTCTGTGGACAAAGAAAACAAAGACAACTTGTAAGAAGAAAACCTGGAGCTTCTAGTTAGAAGAGAAAGGACTATTCAAACAAGGCAGGGCCAAGGGAGGAAACTTTCTAAAATGGAACAAGCAGCAGAAGCACAGTACTTTTGCAGAAGAAATTCCCTTCCCAGCACTTGGCTTAAGGAAAAAACCTCATGTTTCTATGAGAGACTTGAGTTCATGTCTACTACTGGGTACCAGACATCTGAACATTTAGACTATTGGCTTTCCAGGCTCACGCTATTCAAACCGGAAAGTGAAACTATTCTAACAGAAGGGATGATTGCAAGAAATGTTTCTGTTTACACCACGACTGCCGACCATCCATCATTCTTACCTTGCACCTGTCCAAAGGCCTTCCTCCATCTGCGCTCCGGCAACTCTCACCCAGGCAAGGGCAGGGATGGAGGCTCTTGCCACAAGTAGCCCAAGCGTAGACATCTTCCTCATCCTGCTACTCCACTGCTGACGTCAGGGTATTCCCTGGAGCTGCAAACACCTGCCTTTGCTGCTCGAGGATCTTCTCTAGCACCATGCAAAACCCCTTCTCCTATGGCAGTGCTGCAGCATCCTGCGAGCCATGGACTGGAACTGGCACCTCCAGCAAAGTTGCTCCTGGGAAACATCCCTCAGCCATTCCCTTACTGCAATGAGCTGGACTCCTACTCCTCTGCAATGCTCTTCCTGGACAGGTGCATCCTCAGCAATGAGACGGTTCTGCTGAGAGCCACGGCTCTGAGGGAGCAGCCAGTCCTGCCCAATGGTTGTCCTCCGTCACCACTCCTGCAGCTCCCACGGAGGCACTGGGAGCCTTGGACACTCTTGCCACAAGTAGCCCAAGCGTGGACATCTTCCTCATCCTGCTCCTCCACTGCTGACGGCAGGGAATTCCCTGGTGCTCCCAACATCTGCCTTTCCTGCTCGAGGATCGTGTCTGGCAGCTCTCTGAGCCTCTTTGCCTTTGGCAGCGCCACAGCATCCTAGGAGTCATATACTGGCAACTGGCACCTCCAGGACACTTGCTGCTCCTAGGATGCTTTTCTCTGGGAAAATCTTCTTGCACACGTCCTTGCTCCAGTTTTTACTCCTAGGCCTTTCGTGGCCATCTGCATTCTCAGCCACAAGCAGCTTCTGATGATCGACATGGCTCTGGGAGAGCAGGGACTCCTGTCTGTGGACAAAGAAAACAAAGACAACTTGTAATTAGAAAACCTGGAGCTTCTAGTTAGAAAAAAAAGGACTATTCAATCAAGGCAGGGCCAAGGGAGGAAACTTTCTAAAATGGAACAAGCAGCAGAAGCACAGTAGTTTTGCAGAAGAAATTCCCCTCCCAGCACTTGGCTTAAGGAAAAAGCCTGATGTTTCTATGAGAGACTTGAGTTCATGTCTACTATTGGGTACCAGACATCTGAACATTTAGACTATTGGCTTTCCAGGCTCACGCTATTCAAACCGGAAAGTGAAACTACTCTAACAGTAGGGATGATTGCAAGAAATGTTTCTGTTTACACCACGACTGCCGACCATGCATCATTCTTACCTTGCACCTGTCCAAAGGCCTTCCTCCGTCTGCGCTCTGGCAACTCTCACCCAGGCAAGGGCAAGGATGGAGGCTCTTGCCACAAGTAGCCCAAGCGTGGACATCTTCCTCATCCTGCTACTCCACTGCTGACGTCAGGGTATTCCCTGGAGCTGCAAACACCTGCCTTTGCGGCTCGAGGATCTTCTCTAGCACCATGCCAAACCCCTTCTCCTATGGCAGTGCTGCAGCATCCTGCGAGCCATGGACTGGAACTGGCACCTTCAGCATAGTTGCTCCTGGGAAACATCCTTCAGCCATTCCCTTACTGCAATGAGCTGGACTCCTACTCCTTTGCAAGGCTCTTCCTGGACAGGTGCATCCTCAGCAATGAGACGGTTCTGCTGAGAGCCATGGCTCTGAGGGAGCAGCCAGTCCTGTCCAAAGGCCTTCCTCTGACTCCACTCCTGCAGCTCCCACGGAGGCACTGGGAGCCTTGGACACTCTTGCCACAAGTAGCCCAAGCGTCGAGATCTTCCTCATCCTGCTCCTCCACTGCTGACATCAGGGAATTCCCTGGTGCTCCCAACATCTGCCTTTCCTGCTCGAGGATCGTGTCTGGCAGCTCTCTGAGCCTCTTCGCCTTTGGCAGCGCCACAGCATCCTGAGAGTCATATACTGGAAACTGGCAGCTACAGGACACTTGCTGCTCCTAGGATGCTTTTCTCTGGGAAAATCTTCTTGGACACGACATTGCTCCAGTTTTTACTTCTAGGCCTTTCGTGGCCATCTGCATCCGCAGCCACAAGCAGCTTCTGATGATCGACATGGCTCTGGGAGAGCAGGGACTCCTGTCTGTGGACAAAGAAAACAAAGACAACTTGTAAGAAGAAAACCTGGAGCTTCTAGATAGAAGACAAAGGACTATTCAATCAAGGCAGGGCCAAGGGAGGAAACTTTCTAAAATGGAACAAGCAGCAGAAGCACAGCAGTATTGCAGAAGAAATTCCCTTCCCAGCACTTGGCTTAAGGAAAAAACCTCATGTTTCTATGAGAGACTTGAGTTCATGTCTACTACTGGGAACCAGACATCTGAACATTTAGACTATTGGCTTTCCAGGCTCACGCTATTCAAACCGGAAAGTGAAACTACTCTAACAGTAAGGATGATTGCAAGAAATGTTTCTGTTTACACCACGACTGCCGACCATGCATCATTCTTACCTTGCACCTGTCCAAAGGCCTTCCTCCATCTGCGCTCCGGCAACTCTCACCCAGGCAAGGGCAGGGATGGAGGCTCTTGCCACAAGTAGCCCAAGCGTGGACATCTTCCTCATCCTGCTACTCCACTGCTGACGTCAGGGTATTCCCTGGAGCTGCAAACACCTGCCTTTGCTGCTCGAGGATCTTCTCTAGCACCATGCAAAACCCCTTCTCCTAAGGCAGAGCTGCAGCATCCTGCGAGCCACGGACTGGAACTGGCACCTCCAGCAAAGTTGCTCCTGGGAAACATCCCTCAGCCATTCCCTTACTGCAATGAGCTGGACTCCTACTCCTCTGCAATGCTCTTCCTGGACAGGTGCATCCTCAGCAATGAGACAGTTCTGCTGAGAGCCACAGCTCTGAGGAAGCAGCCAGTCCTGCCCAATGGTTGCCCTCTGTCACCAGTCCTGCAGCTCCCACGGAGGCACTGGGAGCCTTGGACACTCTTGCCACAAGTAGCCCAAGCGTGGACATCTTCCTCATCCTGCTCCTCCACTGCTGACATCAGGGAATTCCCTGGTGCTCCCAACATCTGCCTTTCCTGCTGGAGGATCGTGTCTGGCAGATCTCTGAGCCTCTTTGCCTTTGGCAGCGCCACAGCATCCTAGGAGTCATATACTGGCAACTGGCACCTCCAGGACACTTGCTGCTCCTAGGATGCTTTCCTCTAGGAAAAACTTCTTGCACACGTCCTTGCTCCAGTTTTTACTCCTAGGCCTTTCGTGGCCATCTGCATTCTCAGCCACAAGAAGCTTCTGATGATCGACATGGCTCTGGGAGAGCAGGGACCCCTGTCTGTGGACAAAGAAAACAAAGACAACTTGTAAGATTAAAACCTGGAGCTTCTAGTTAGAAGAGAAAGGACTATTCAATCAAGGCAGGGCCAAGGGAGGAAACTTTCTAAAATGGAACAAGCAGCAGAAGCACAGTAGTTTTGCAGAAGAAATTCCCCTCCCCGCACTTGGCTTAAGGAAAAAGCATGATGTTTCTATGAGAGACTTGAGTTCATGTCTACTATTGGATAGCAGACATCTGAACATTTAGACTACTGGCTTTCCAGGCTCACGCAATTCAAACCGGAATGTCAAACTATTTCAAAAGCTAGAGATGCTTCGAAGAAATGTTTCTGTATTCACCACAACTGGGGACCATGCATCATTCTTACCTTGCACCTGTCCAAAGGCCTTCCTCCGTCTCCAGTCCTGCCGCTCTCACGGAGGCACTGGGAGCCTTGGACACTCTTGCCACAAGTAGCCCAAGCGTGGACATCTTCCTCATCCTGCTCCTCCACTGCTGACGTCAGGGAATTCCCTGGAGCTCCAAACATCTGCCTTTCCAGCTGGAGGATCATGTCTGGCAGCTCTCTGAGCCTCTTCACCTCTGGTAGCGCCACAGCATCCTAGGAGTCATATACTGGCAACTGGCACCTCCAGGACACTTGCTGCTCCTAGGATGCTTTTCTCTGGGAAAATCTTCTTGCACACGACATTGCTGCCGATTTTACTTCTAGGCCTTTCGTGGCCATCTGCATCCTCAGCCACAAGCAGCTTCTGATGATCAACAGGGCTCTGGGAGAGCAGGGACTCCTGTCTGTGGACAAAGAAAACAAAGACAACTTGTAAGAAGAAAACCTGGAGCTTCTAGATAGAAGAGAAAGGACTATTCAATCAAGGCAGGGCCAAGGGAGGAAACTTTCTAAAATGGAACAAGCAGCAGAAGCAGAGCAGTTTTGCAGAAGAAATTCCCCTCCCAGCACTTGGCTTAAGGAAAAAGCCTGATGTTTCTATGAGAGACTTGAGTTCATGTCTACTATTGGGTACCAGACATCTGAACATTTAGACTATTGGCTTTCCAGGCTCACACTATTCAAACCGGAAAGTGAAACTACTCTAAAAGCTAGAGGCGATTGCAAGAAATGTTTCTGCTCGCACCACGACTGCCGACCATGCATCATTCTTACCTTGCACCTGTCCAAAGGCCTTCCTCCGTCTGCGCTCTGGCAACTCTCACCCAAGCTCGGGCAGGGATGGAGGCTCTTGCCACAAGTAGCCCAAGCCTGGAGATATTCCTCATCCTGATCTTCCACTGCTGACATCTAGGAATTCCCTGGAGCTGCAAACACTTGCCTTTGCTGCTCGAGGATCTTCTCTAGCACCATGCCAAACCCCTTCTCCTATGGCAGTGCTGCAGCATCCTGCGAGCCATGGACTGGAACTGGCACCTTCAGCATAGTTGCTCCTGGGAAACATCCTTCAGCCATTCCCTTACTGCAATGAGCTGGACTCCTACTCCTTTGCAAGGCTCTTCCTGGACAGGTGCATCCTCAGCAATGAGACGGTTCTGCTGAGAGCCATGGCTCTGAGGGAGCAGCCAGTCCTGTCAAAAGGCCTTCCTCTGACTCCACTCCTGCAGCTCCCACGGAGGCACTGGGAGCCTTGGACACTCTTGCCACAAGTAGCCCAAGCGTCGAGATCTTCCTCATCCTGCTCCTCCACTGCTGACATCAGGGAATTCCCTGGTGCTCCCAACATCTGCCTTTCCTGCTCGAGGATCGTGTCTGGCAGCTCTCTGAGCCTCTTCGCCTTTGGCAGCGCCACAGCATCCTGAGAGTCATATACTGGAAACTGGCAGCTACAGGACACTTGCTGCTCCTAGGATGCTTTTCTCTGGGAAAATCTTCTTGGACACGACATTGCTCCAGTTTTTACTTCTAGGCCTTTCGTGGCCATCTGCATCCGCAGCCACAAGCAGCTTCTGATGATCGACATGGCTCTGGGAGAGCAGGGACTCCTGTCTGTGGACAAAGAAAACAAAGACAACTTGTAAGAAGAAAACCTGGAGCTTCTAGATAGAAGACAAAGGACTATTCAATCAAGGCAGGGCCAAGGGAGGAAACTTTCTAAAATGGAACAAGCAGCAGAAGCACAGCAGTATTGCAGAAGAAATTCCCTTCCCAGCACTTGGCTTAAGGAAAAAACCTCATGTTTCTATGAGAGACTTGAGTTCATGTCTACTACTGGGAACCAGACATCTGAACATTTAGACTATTGGCTTTCCAGGCTCACACTATTCAAACCGGAAAGTGAAACTACTCTAACAGTAAGGATGATTGCAAGAAATGTTTCTGTTTACACCACGACTGCCGACCATCCATCATTCTTACCTTGCACCTGTCCAAAGGCCTTCCTCCATCTGCGCTCCGGCAACTCTCACCCAGGCAAGGGCAGGGATGGAGGCTCTTGCCACAAGTAGCCCAAGCGTGGACATCTTCCTCATCCTGCTACTCCACTGCTGACGTCAGGGTATTCCCTGGAGCTGCAAACACCTGCCTTTGCTGCTCGAGGATCTTCTCTAGCACCATGCAAAACCCCTTCTCCTAAGGCAGAGCTGCAGCATCCTGCGAGCCACGGACTGGAACTGGCACCTCCAGCAAAGTTGCTCCTGGGAAACATCCCTCAGCCATTCCCTTACTGCAATGAGCTGGACTCCTACTCCTCTGCAATGCTCTTCCTGGACAGGTGCATCCTCAGCAATGAGACAGTTCTGCTGAGAGCCACAGCTCTGAGGAAGCAGCCAGTCCTGCCCAATGGTTGCCCTCTGTCACCAGTCCTGCAGCTCCCACGGAGGCACTGGGAGCCTTGGACACTCTTGCCACAAGTAGCCCAAGCGTGGACATCTTCCTCATCCTGCTCCTCCACTGCTGACGTCAGGGAATTCCCTGGTGCTCCCAACATCTGCCTTTCCTGCTGGAGGATCGTGTCTGGCAGATCTCTGAGCCTCTTTGCCTTTGGCAGCGCCACAGCATCCTAGGAGTCATATACTGGCAACTGGCACCTCCAGGACACTTGCTGCTCCTAGGATGCTTTCCTCTAGGAAAAACTTCTTGCACACGTCCTTGCTCCAGTTTTTACTCCTAGGCCTTTCGTGGCCATCTGCATTCTCAGCCACAAGAAGCTTCTGATGATCGACATGGCTCTGGGAGAGCAGGGACCCCTGTCTGTGGACAAAGAAAACAAAGACAACTTGTAAGATTAAAACCTGGAGCTTCTAGTTAGAAGAGAAAGGACTATTCAATCAAGGCAGGGCCAAGGGAGGAAACTTTCTAAAATGGAACAAGCAGCAGAAGCACAGTAGTTTTGCAGAAGAAATTCCCCTCCCCGCACTTGGCTTAAGGAAAAAGCATGATGTTTCTATGAGAGACTTGAGTTCATGTCTACTATTGGATAGCAGACATCTGAACATTTAGACTACTGGCTTTCCAGGCTCACGCAATTCAAACCGGAATGTCAAACTATTTCAAAAGCTAGAGATGCTTCGAAGAAATGTTTCTGTATTCACCACAACTGGGGACCATGCATCATTCTTACCTTGCACCTGTCCAAAGGCCTTCCTCCGTCTCCAGTCCTGCCGCTCTCACGGAGGCACTGGGAGCCTTGGACACTCTTGCCACAAGTAGCCCAAGCGTGGACATCTTCCTCATCCTGCTCCTCCACTGCTGACGTCAGGGAATTCCCTGGAGCTCCAAACATCTGCCTTTCCAGCTGGAGGATCATGTCTGGCAGCTCTCTGAGCCTCTTCACCTCTGGTAGCGCCACAGCATCCTAGGAGTCATATACTGGCAACTGGCACCTCCAGGACACTTGCTGCTCCTAGGATGCTTTTCTCTGGGAAAATCTTCTTGCACACGACATTGCTGCCGATTTTACTTCTAGGCCTTTCGTGGCCATCTGCATCCTCAGCCACAAGCAGCTTCTGATGATCAACAGGGCTCTGGGAGAGCAGGGACTCCTGTCTGTGGACAAAGAAAACAAAGACAACTTGTAAGAAGAAAACCTGGAGCTTCTAGATAGAAGAGAAAGGACTATTCAATCAAGGCAGGGCCAAGGGAGGAAACTTTCTAAAATGGAACAAGCAGCAGAAGCAGAGCAGTTTTGCAGAAGAAATTCCCCTCCCAGCACTTGGCTTAAGGAAAAAGCCTGATGTTTCTATGAGAGACTTGAGTTCATGTCTACTATTGGGTTCCAGACATCTGAACATTTAGACTATTGGCTTTCCAGGCTCACACTATTCAAACCGGAAAGTGAAACTACTCTAAAAGCTAGAGGCGATTGCAAGAAATGTTTCTGCTCACACCACGACTGCCGACCATGCATCATTCTTACCTTGCACCTGTCCAAAGGCCTTCCTCCGTCTGCGCTCTGGCAACTCTCACCCAAGCTCGGGCAGGGATGGAGGCTCTTGCCACAAGTAGCCCAAGCCTGGAGATATTCCTCATCCTGATCTTCCACTGCTGACATCTAGGAATTCCCTGGAGCTGCAAACACTTGCCTTTGCTGCTCGAGGATCTTCTCTAGCACCATGCCAAATGCCTTCTCCTATGGCAGTGCTGCAGCATCCTGCGAGCCATGGACTGGAACTGGCACCTTCAGCATAGTTGCTCCTGGGAAACATCCTTCAGCCATTCCCTTACTGCAATGAGCTGGACTCCTACACCTTTGCAAGGCTCTTCCTGGATAGGTGCATCCTCAGCAATGAGACGGTTCTGCTGAGAGCCACGGCTCTGAGGGAGCAGCCAGTCCTGCCCAAAGGCCTTCCTCCGTCCTGCAGTCCTCCAGTCCTGCAGCTCCCACGGAGGCACTGGGAGCCTTGGACACTCTTGCCACAAGTAGCCCAAGCGTCGAGATCTTCCTCATCCTGCTCCTCCACTGCTGACGGCAGGGAATTCCCTGGAGCTCCCAACATCTGCCTTTCCTGCTCGAGGATCGTGTCTGGCAGCTCTCTGAGCCTCTTACACTTTGGAAGCGCAACAGCATCCTAGGAGTCATATACTGGCAACTGGCACCTCCAGGACACTTGCTGCTCCTAGGATGCTTTTCTCTGGGAAAATCTTCTTGCACACAACCTTGCTGCAGATTTTACTTCTAGGCCTTTTGTGGCCATCTGCATCCGCAGCCACAAGCAGCTTCTGATGATCGACATGGCTCTGGGAGAGCAGGGACTCCTGTCTGTGGACAAAGAAAACAAAGACAACTTGTAAGAAGAAAACCTGGAGCTTCTAGTTAGAAGAGAAAGGACTATTCAATCAAGGCAGAGCCAAGGGAGGAAACTTTCTAAAATGGAACAAGCAGCAGAAGCACAGCAGTATTGCAGAAGAAATTCCCCTCCCAGCACTTGGCTTAAGGAAAACGCCTGATGTTTCTATGAGAGACTTGAGTTCATGTCTACTATTGGGTACCAGACATCTGAATATTTGGACTATTGGCTTTCCAGGCTCACGCTATTCAAACCGGAAAGTGAAACTACTCTAACAGTAGGGATGATTGCAAGAAATGTTTCTGCTCGCACCACGACTGCCGACCATGCATCATTCTTACCTTGCACCTGTCCAAAGGCCTTCCTCCGTCTGCGCTCCGGCAACTCTCACCCAGGCAAGGGCAAGGATGGAGGCCCTTGCCACAAGTAGCCCAAGCGTGGACATCTTCCTCATCCTGCTACTCCACTGCTGACGTCAGGGTATTCCCTGGAGCTGCAAACACCTGCCTTTGCTGCTCGAGGACCTTCTCTAGCACCATGCCAAACCCCTTCTCCTATGGCAGTGCTGCAGCATCCTGCGAGCCATGGACTGGAACTGGCACCTTCAGCATAGTTGCTCCTGGGAAACATCCTTCAGCCATTCCCTTACTGCAATGAGCTGGACTCCTACTCCTTTGCAAGGCTCTTCCTGGACAGGTGCATCCTCAGCAATGAGACGGTTCTGCTGAGAGCCACGGCTCTGAGGGAGCAGCCAGTCCTGCCCAAAGGCCTTCCTCCGTCTCCACTCCTGCAGCTCCCACGGAGGCACTGGGAGCCTTGGACACTCTTGCCACAAGTAGCCCAAGCGTGGACATCTTCCTCATCCTGCTCCTCCACTGCTGACGTCAGGGAATTCCCTGGTGCTCCCAACATCTGCCTTTCCTGCTGGAGGATCGTGTCTGGCAGATCTCTGAGCCTCTTTGCCTTTGGCAGCGCCACAGCATCCTAGGAGTCATATACTGGCAACTGGCACCTCCAGGACACTTGCTGCTCCTAGGATGCTTTCCTCTAGGAAAAACTTCTTGCACACGTCCTTGCTCCAGTTTTTACTCCTAGGCCTTTCGTGGCCATCTGCATTCTCAGCCACAAGAAGCTTCTGATGATCGACATGGCTCTGGGAGAGCAGGGACCCCTGTCTGTGGACAAAGAAAACAAAGACAACTTGTAAGATTAAAACCTGGAGCTTCTAGTTAGAAGAGAAAGGACTATTCAATCAAGGCAGGGCCAAGGGAGGAAACTTTCTAAAATGGAACAAGCAGCAGAAGCACAGTAGTTTTGCAGAAGAAATTCCCCTCCCCGCACTTGGCTTAAGGAAAAAGCATGATGTTTCTATGAGAGACTTGAGTTCATGTCTACTATTGGATAGCAGACATCTGAACATTTAGACTACTGGCTTTCCAGGCTCACGCAATTCAAACCGGAATGTCAAACTATTTCAAAAGCTAGAGATGCTTCGAAGAAATGTTTCTGTATTCACCACAACTGGGGACCATGCATCATTCTTACCTTGCACCTGTCCAAAGGCCTTCCTCCGTCTCCAGTCCTGCCGCTCTCACGGAGGCACTGGGAGCCTTGGACACTCTTGCCACAAGTAGCCCAAGCGTGGACATCTTCCTCATCCTGCTCCTCCACTGCTGACGTCAGGGAATTCCCTGGAGCTCCAAACATCTGCCTTTCCAGCTGGAGGATCATGTCTGGCAGCTCTCTGAGCCTCTTCACCTCTGGTAGCGCCACAGCATCCTAGGAGTCATATACTGGCAACTGGCACCTCCAGGACACTTGCTGCTCCTAGGATGCTTTTCTCTGGGAAAATCTTCTTGCACACGACATTGCTGCCGATTTTACTTCTAGGCCTTTCGTGGCCATCTGCATCCTCAGCCACAAGCAGCTTCTGATGATCAACAGGGCTCTGGGAGAGCAGGGACTCCTGTCTGTGGACAAAGAAAACAAAGACAACTTGTAAGAAGAAAACCTGGAGCTTCTAGATAGAAGAGAAAGGACTATTCAATCAAGGCAGGGCCAAGGGAGGAAACTTTCTAAAATGGAACAAGCAGCAGAAGCAGAGCAGTTTTGCAGAAGAAATTCCCCTCCCAGCACTTGGCTTAAGGAAAAAGCCTGATGTTTCTATGAGAGACTTGAGTTCATGTCTACTATTGGGTTCCAGACATCTGAACATTTAGACTATTGGCTTTCCAGGCTCACACTATTCAAACCGGAAAGTGAAACTACTCTAAAAGCTAGAGGCGATTGCAAGAAATGTTTCTGCTCACACCACGACTGCCGACCATGCATCATTCTTACCTTGCACCTGTCCAAAGGCCTTCCTCCGTCTGCGCTCTGGCAACTCTCACCCAAGCTCGGGCAGGGATGGAGGCTCTTGCCACAAGTAGCCCAAGCCTGGAGATATTCCTCATCCTGATCTTCCACTGCTGACATCTAGGAATTCCCTGGAGCTGCAAACACTTGCCTTTGCTGCTCGAGGATCTTCTCTAGCACCATGCCAAATGCCTTCTCCTATGGCAGTGCTGCAGCATCCTGCGAGCCATGGACTGGAACTGGCACCTTCAGCATAGTTGCTCCTGGGAAACATCCTTCAGCCATTCCCTTACTGCAATGAGCTGGACTCCTACACCTTTGCAAGGCTCTTCCTGGATAGGTGCATCCTCAGCAATGAGACGGTTCTGCTGAGAGCCACGGCTCTGAGGGAGCAGCCAGTCCTGCCCAAAGGCCTTCCTCCGTCCTGCAGTCCTCCAGTCCTGCAGCTCCCACGGAGGCACTGGGAGCCTTGGACACTCTTGCCACAAGTAGCCCAAGCGTCGAGATCTTCCTCATCCTGCTCCTCCACTGCTGACGGCAGGGAATTCCCTGGAGCTCCCAACATCTGCCTTTCCTGCTCGAGGATCGTGTCTGGCAGCTCTCTGAGCCTCTTACACTTTGGAAGCGCAACAGCATCCTAGGAGTCATATACTGGCAACTGGCACCTCCAGGACACTTGCTGCTCCTAGGATGCTTTTCTCTGGGAAAATCTTCTTGCACACAACCTTGCTGCAGATTTTACTTCTAGGCCTTTTGTGGCCATCTGCATCCGCAGCCACAAGCAGCTTCTGATGATCGACATGGCTCTGGGAGAGCAGGGACTCCTGTCTGTGGACAAAGAAAACAAAGACAACTTGTAAGAAGAAAACCTGGAGCTTCTAGTTAGAAGAGAAAGGACTATTCAATCAAGGCAGAGCCAAGGGAGGAAACTTTCTAAAATGGAACAAGCAGCAGAAGCACAGCAGTATTGCAGAAGAAATTCCCCTCCCAGCACTTGGCTTAAGGAAAACGCCTGATGTTTCTATGAGAGACTTGAGTTCATGTCTACTATTGGGTACCAGACATCTGAATATTTGGACTATTGGCTTTCCAGGCTCACGCTATTCAAACCGGAAAGTGAAACTACTCTAACAGTAGGGATGATTGCAAGAAATGTTTCTGCTCGCACCACGACTGCCGACCATGCATCATTCTTACCTTGCACCTGTCCAAAGGCCTTCCTCCGTCTGCGCTCCGGCAACTCTCACCCAGGCAAGGGCAAGGATGGAGGCCCTTGCCACAAGTAGCCCAAGCGTGGACATCTTCCTCATCCTGCTACTCCACTGCTGACGTCAGGGTATTCCCTGGAGCTGCAAACACCTGCCTTTGCTGCTCGAGGACCTTCTCTAGCACCATGCCAAACCCCTTCTCCTATGGCAGTGCTGCAGCATCCTGCGAGCCATGGACTGGAACTGGCACCTTCAGCATAGTTGCTCCTGGGAAACATCATTCAGCCATTCCCTTACTGCAATGAGCTGGACTCCTACTCCTCTGCAAGGCTCTTCCTGGACAGGTGCATCCTCAGCAATGAGACGGTTCTGCTGAGAGCCATGGCTCTGAGGGAGCAGCCAGTCCTGTCAAAAGGCCTTCCTCTGACTCCACTCCTGCAGCTCCCACGGAGGCACTGGGAGCCTTGGACACTCTTGCCACAAGTAGCCCAAGCGTGGACATCTTCCTCATCCTGCTCCTCCACTGCTGACGTCAGGGAATTCCCTGGAGCTCCTAAAATCTGCCTTTCCTGCTCGAGGATCGTGTCTGGCAGCTCTCTGAGCCTCTTCGCCTTTGGCAGCGCCACAGCATCCTGAGAGTCATATACTGGAAACTGGCAGCTACAGGACACTTGCTGCTCCTAGGATGCTTTTCTCTGGGAAAATCTTCTTGGACACGACATTGCTCCAGTTTTTACTTCTAGGCCTTTCGTGGCCATCTGCATCCGCAGCCACAAGCAGCTTCTGATGATCGACATGGCTCTGGGAAAACAGGGACTCCTGTCTGTGGACAAAGAAAACAAAGACAACTTGTAAGAAGAAAACCTGGAGCTTCTAGATAGAAGACAAAGGACTATTCAATCAAGGCAGGGCCAAGGGAGGAAACTTTCTAAAATGGAACAAGCAGCAGAAGCACAGTAGTTTTGCAGAAGAAATTCCCTTCCCAGCACTTGGCTTAAGGAAAAAACCTCATGTTTCTATGAGAGACTTGAGTTCATGTCTACTACTGGGTACCAGACATCTGAACATTTAGACTATTGGCTTTCCAGGCTCACGCTATTCAAACCGGAAAGTGAAACTACTCTAACAGTAAGGATGATTGCAAGAAATGTTTCTGTTTACACCACGACTGCCGACCATGCATCATTCTTACCTTCCACCTGTCCAAAAGCCTTCCTCCATCTGCGCTCCGGCAACTCTCACCCAGGCAAGGGCAGGGATGGAGGCTCTTGCCACAAGTAGCCCAAGCGTAGACATCTTCCTCATCCTGCTACTCCACTGCTGACGTCAGGGTATTCCCTGGAGCTGCAAACACCTGCCTTTGCTGCTCGAGGATCTTCTCTAGCATCATGCAAAACCCCTTCTCCTATGGCAGCGCTGCAGCATCCTGCGAGCCACGGACTGGAACTGGCACCTCCAGCAAAGTTGCTCCTGGGAAACATCCCTCAGCCATTCCCTTACTGCAATGAGCTGGACTCCTACTCCTCTGCAATGCTCTTCCTGGACAGGTGCATCCTCAGCAATGAGACGGTTCTGCTGAGAGCCACAGCTCTGAGGGAGCAGCCAGTCCTGCCCAATGGTTGCCCTCTGTCACCAGTCCTGCAGCTCCCACGGAGGCACTGGGAGCCTTGGACACTCTTGCCACAAGTAGCCCAAGCGTGGACATCTTCCTCATCCTGCTCCTCCACTGCTGACGGCAGGGAATTCCCTGGTGCTCCCAACATCTGCCTTTCCTGCTGGAGGATCGTGTCTGGCAGATCTCTGAGCCTCTTTGCCTTTGGCAGCGCCACAGCATCCTAGGAGTCATATACTGGCAACTGGCACCTCCAGGACACTTGCTGCTCCTAGGATGCTTTTCTCTGGGAAAATCTTCTTGCACACGACCTTGCTGCCGATTTTACTCCTAGGCCTTTCGTGGCCATCTGCATTCTCAGCCACAAGAAGCTTCTGATGATCGACATGGCTCTGGGAGAGCAGGGACCCCTGTCTGTGGACAAAGAAAACAAAGACAACTTGTAAGATTAAAACCTGGAGCTTCTAGTTAGAAGAGAAAGGACTATTCAATCAAGGCAGGGCCAAGGGAGGAAACTTTCTAAAATGGAACAAGCAGCAGAAGCACAGTAGTTTTGCAGAAGAAATTCCCCTCCCCGCACTTGGCTTAAGGAAAAAGCATGATGTTTCTATGAGAGACTTGAGTTCATGTCTACTATTGGATAGCAGACATCTGAACATTTAGACTACTGGCTTTCCAGGCTCACGCAATTCAAACCGGAATGTCAAACTATTTCAAAAGCTAGAGATGCTTCGAAGAAATGTTTCTGTATTCACCACAACTGGGGACCATGCATCATTCTTACCTTGCACCTGTCCAAAGGCCTTCCTCCGTCTCCAGTCCTGCCGCTCTCACGGAGGCACTGGGAGCCTTGGACACTCTTGCCACAAGTAGCCCAAGCGTGGACATCTTCCTCATCCTGCTCCTCCACTGCTGACGTCAGGGAATTCCCTGGAGCTCCAAACATCTGCCTTTCCAGCTGGAGGATCATGTCTGGCAGCTCTCTGAGCCTCTTCACCTCTGGTAGCGCCACAGCATCCTAGGAGTCATATACTGGCAACTGGCACCTCCAGGACACTTGCTGCTCCTAGGATGCTTTTCTCTGGGAAAATCTTCTTGCACACGACATTGCTGCCGATTTTACTTCTAGGCCTTTCGTGGCCATCTGCATCCTCAGCCACAAGCAGCTTCTGATGATCAACAGGGCTCTGGGAGAGCAGGGACTCCTGTCTGTGGACAAAGAAAACAAAGACAACTTGTAAGAAGAAAACCTGGAGCTTCTAGATAGAAGAGAAAGGACTATTCAATCAAGGCAGGGCCAAGGGAGGAAACTTTCTAAAATGGAACAAGCAGCAGAAGCAGAGCAGTTTTGCAGAAGAAATTCCCCTCCCAGCACTTGGCTTAAGGAAAAAGCCTGATGTTTCTATGAGAGACTTGAGTTCATGTCTACTATTGGGTACCAGACATCTGAACATTTAGACTATTGGCTTTCCAGGCTCACACTATTCAAACCGGAAAGTGAAACTACTCTAAAAGCTAGAGGCGATTGCAAGAAATGTTTCTGCTCACACCACGACTGCCGACCATGCATCATTCTTACCTTGCACCTGTCCAAAGGCCTTCCTCCGTCTGCGCTCTGGCAACTCTCACCCAAGCTCGGGCAGGGATGGAGGCTCTTGCCACAAGTAGCCCAAGCCTGGAGATATTCCTCATCCTGATCTTCCACTGCTGACATCTAGGAATTCCCTGGAGCTGCAAACACTTGCCTTTGCTGCTCGAGGATCTTCTCTAGCACCATGCCAAATGCCTTCTCCTATGGCAGTGCTGCAGCATCCTGCGAGCCATGGACTGGAACTGGCACCTTCAGCATAGTTGCTCCTGGGAAACATCCTTCAGCCATTCCCTTACTGCAATGAGCTGGACTCCTACACCTTTGCAAGGCTCTTCCTGGATAGGTGCATCCTCAGCAATGAGACGGTTCTGCTGAGAGCCACGGCTCTGAGGGAGCAGCCAGTCCTGCCCAAAGGCCTTCCTCCGTCACCAGTCCTGCAGCTCCCACGGAGGCACTGGGAGCCTTGGACACTCTTGCCACAAGTAGCCCAAGCGTCGAGATCTTCCTCATCCTGCTCCTCCACTGCTGACATCAGGGAATTCCCTGGAGCTCCCAACATCTGCCTTTCCTGCTCGAGGATCGTGTCTGGCAGCTCTCTGAGCCTCTTACACTTTGGAAGCGCAACAGCATCCTAGGAGTCATATACTGGCAACTGGCACCTCCAGGACACTTGCTGCTCCTAGGATGCTTTTCTCTGGGAAAATCTTCTTGCACACAACCTTGCTGCAGATTTTACTTCTAGGCCTTTTGTGGCCATCTGCATCCGCAGCCACAAGCAGCTTCTGATGATCGACATGGCTCTGGGAGAGCAGGGACTCCTGTCTGTGGACAAAGAAAACAAAGACAACTTGTAAGAAGAAAACCTGGAGCTTCTAGTTAGAAGAGAAAGGACTATTCAATCAAGGCAGAGCCAAGGGAGGAAACTTTCTAAAATGGAACAAGCAGCAGAAGCACAGCAGTATTGCAGAAGAAATTCCCCTCCCAGCACTTGGCTTAAGGAAAACGCCTGATGTTTCTATGAGAGACTTGAGTTCATGTCTACTATTGGGTACCAGACATCTGAATATTTGGACTATTGGCTTTCCAGGCTCACGCTATTCAAACCGGAAAGTGAAACTACTCTAACAGTAGGGATGATTGCAAGAAATGTTTCTGCTCGCACCACGACTGCCGACCATGCATCATTCTTACCTTGCACCTGTCCAAAGGCCTTCCTCCGTCTGCGCTCCGGCAACTCTCACCCAGGCAAGGGCAAGGATGGAGGCCCTTGCCACAAGTAGCCCAAGCGTGGACATCTTCCTCATCCTGCTACTCCACTGCTGACGTCAGGGTATTCCCTGGAGCTGCAAACACCTGCCTTTGCTGCTCGAGGACCTTCTCTAGCACCATGCCAAACCCCTTCTCCTATGGCAGTGCTGCAGCATCCTGCGAGCCATGGACTGGAACTGGCACCTTCAGCATAGTTGCTCCTGGGAAACATCATTCAGCCATTCCCTTACTGCAATGAGCTGGACTCCTACTCCTCTGCAAGGCTCTTCCTGGACAGGTGCATCCTCAGCAATGAGACGGTTCTGCTGAGAGCCATGGCTCTGAGGGAGCAGCCAGTCCTGTCAAAAGGCCTTCCTCTGACTCCACTCCTGCAGCTCCCACGGAGGCACTGGGAGCCTTGGACACTCTTGCCACAAGTAGCCCAAGCGTGGACATCTTCCTCATCCTGCTCCTCCACTGCTGACGTCAGGGAATTCCCTGGAGCTCCTAAAATCTGCCTTTCCTGCTCGAGGATCGTGTCTGGCAGCTCTCTGAGCCTCTTCGCCTTTGGCAGCGCCACAGCATCCTGAGAGTCATATACTGGCAACTGGCAGCTACAGGACACTTGCTGCTCCTAGGATGCTTTTCTCTGGGAAAATCTTCTTGGACACGACATTGCTCCAGTTTTTACTTCTAGGCCTTTCGTGGCCATCTGCATCCGCAGCCACAAGCAGCTTCTGATGATCGACATGGCTCTGGGAAAACAGGGACTCCTGTCTGTGGACAAAGAAAACAAAGACAACTTGTAAGAAGAAAACCTGGAGCTTCTAGATAGAAGACAAAGGACTATTCAATCAAGGCAGGGCCAAGGGAGGAAACTTTCTAAAATGGAACAAGCAGCAGAAGCACAGTAGTTTTGCAGAAGAAATTCCCTTCCCAGCACTTGGCTTAAGGAAAAAACCTCATGTTTCTATGAGAGACTTGAGTTCATGTCTACTACTGGGTACCAGACATCTGAACATTTAGACTATTGGCTTTCCAGGCTCACGCTATTCAAACCGGAAAGTGAAACTACTCTAACAGTAAGGATGATTGCAAGAAATGTTTCTGTTTACACCACGACTGCCGACCATGCATCATTCTTACCTTCCACCTGTCCAAAAGCCTTCCTCCATCTGCGCTCCGGCAACTCTCACCCAGGCAAGGGCAGGGATGGAGGCTCTTGCCACAAGTAGCCCAAGCGTAGACATCTTCCTCATCCTGCTACTCCACTGCTGACGTCAGGGTATTCCCTGGAGCTGCAAACACCTGCCTTTGCTGCTCGAGGATCTTCTCTAGCATCATGCAAAACCCCTTCTCCTATGGCAGCGCTGCAGCATCCTGCGAGCCACGGACTGGAACTGGCACCTCCAGCAAAGTTGCTCCTGGGAAACATCCCTCAGCCATTCCCTTACTGCAATGAGCTGGACTCCTACTCCTCTGCAATGCTCTTCCTGGACAGGTGCATCCTCAGCAATGAGACGGTTCTGCTGAGAGCCACAGCTCTGAGGGAGCAGCCAGTCCTGCCCAATGGTTGCCCTCTGTCACCAGTCCTGCAGCTCCCACGGAGGCACTGGGAGCCTTGGACACTCTTGCCACAAGTAGCCCAAGCGTGGACATCTTCCTCATCCTGCTCCTCCACTGCTGACGGCAGGGAATTCCCTGGTGCTCCCAACATCTGCCTTTCCTGCTGGAGGATCGTGTCTGGCAGATCTCTGAGCCTCTTTGCCTTTGGCAGCGCCACAGCATCCTAGGAGTCATATACTGGCAACTGGCACCTCCAGGACACTTGCTGCTCCTAGGATGCTTTTCTCTGGGAAAATCTTCTTGCACACGACCTTGCTGCCGATTTTACTCCTAGGCCTTTCGTGGCCATCTGCATTCTCAGCCACAAGAAGCTTCTGATGATCGACATGGCTCTGGGAGAGCAGGGACCCCTGTCTGTGGACAAAGAAAACAAAGACAACTTGTAAGATTAAAACCTGGAGCTTCTAGTTAGAAGAGAAAGGACTATTCAATCAAGGCAGGGCCAAGGGAGGAAACTTTCTAAAATGGAACAAGCAGCAGAAGCACAGTAGTTTTGCAGAAGAAATTCCCCTCCCCGCACTTGGCTTAAGGAAAAAGCATGATGTTTCTATGAGAGACTTGAGTTCATGTCTACTATTGGATAGCAGACATCTGAACATTTAGACTACTGGCTTTCCAGGCTCACGCAATTCAAACCGGAATGTCAAACTATTTCAAAAGCTAGAGATGCTTCGAAGAAATGTTTCTGTATTCACCACAACTGGGGACCATGCATCATTCTTACCTTGCACCTGTCCAAAGGCCTTCCTCCGTCTCCAGTCCTGCCGCTCTCACGGAGGCACTGGGAGCCTTGGACACTCTTGCCACAAGTAGCCCAAGCGTGGACATCTTCCTCATCCTGCTCCTCCACTGCTGACGTCAGGGAATTCCCTGGAGCTCCAAACATCTGCCTTTCCAGCTGGAGGATCATGTCTGGCAGCTCTCTGAGCCTCTTCACCTCTGGTAGCGCCACAGCATCCTAGGAGTCATATACTGGCAACTGGCACCTCCAGGACACTTGCTGCTCCTAGGATGCTTTTCTCTGGGAAAATCTTCTTGCACACGACATTGCTGCCGATTTTACTTCTAGGCCTTTCGTGGCCATCTGCATCCTCAGCCACAAGCAGCTTCTGATGATCAACAGGGCTCTGGGAGAGCAGGGACTCCTGTCTGTGGACAAAGAAAACAAAGACAACTTGTAAGAAGAAAACCTGGAGCTTCTAGATAGAAGAGAAAGGACTATTCAATCAAGGCAGGGCCAAGGGAGGAAACTTTCTAAAATGGAACAAGCAGCAGAAGCAGAGCAGTTTTGCAGAAGAAATTCCCCTCCCAGCACTTGGCTTAAGGAAAAAGCCTGATGTTTCTATGAGAGACTTGAGTTCATGTCTACTATTGGGTACCAGACATCTGAACATTTAGACTATTGGCTTTCCAGGCTCACACTATTCAAACCGGAAAGTGAAACTACTCTAAAAGCTAGAGGCGATTGCAAGAAATGTTTCTGCTCACACCACGACTGCCGACCATGCATCATTCTTACCTTGCACCTGTCCAAAGGCCTTCCTCCGTCTGCGCTCTGGCAACTCTCACCCAAGCTCGGGCAGGGATGGAGGCTCTTGCCACAAGTAGCCCAAGCCTGGAGATATTCCTCATCCTGATCTTCCACTGCTGACATCTAGGAATTCCCTGGAGCTGCAAACACTTGCCTTTGCTGCTCGAGGATCTTCTCTAGCACCATGCCAAATGCCTTCTCCTATGGCAGTGCTGCAGCATCCTGCGAGCCATGGACTGGAACTGGCACCTTCAGCATAGTTGCTCCTGGGAAACATCCTTCAGCCATTCCCTTACTGCAATGAGCTGGACTCCTACACCTTTGCAAGGCTCTTCCTGGATAGGTGCATCCTCAGCAATGAGACGGTTCTGCTGAGAGCCACGGCTCTGAGGGAGCAGCCAGTCCTGCCCAAAGGCCTTCCTCCGTCACCAGTCCTGCAGCTCCCACGGAGGCACTGGGAGCCTTGGACACTCTTGCCACAAGTAGCCCAAGCGTCGAGATCTTCCTCATCCTGCTCCTCCACTGCTGACATCAGGGAATTCCCTGGAGCTCCCAACATCTGCCTTTCCTGCTCGAGGATCGTGTCTGGCAGCTCTCTGAGCCTCTTACACTTTGGAAGCGCAACAGCATCCTAGGAGTCATATACTGGCAACTGGCACCTCCAGGACACTTGCTGCTCCTAGGATGCTTTTCTCTGGGAAAATCTTCTTGCACACAACCTTGCTGCAGATTTTACTTCTAGGCCTTTTGTGGCCATCTGCATCCGCAGCCACAAGCAGCTTCTGATGATCGACATGGCTCTGGGAGAGCAGGGACTCCTGTCTGTGGACAAAGAAAACAAAGACAACTTGTAAGAAGAAAACCTGGAGCTTCTAGTTAGAAGAGAAAGGACTATTCAATCAAGGCAGAGCCAAGGGAGGAAACTTTCTAAAATGGAACAAGCAGCAGAAGCACAGCAGTATTGCAGAAGAAATTCCCCTCCCAGCACTTGGCTTAAGGAAAACGCCTGATGTTTCTATGAGAGACTTGAGTTCATGTCTACTATTGGGTACCAGACATCTGAATATTTGGACTATTGGCTTTCCAGGCTCACGCTATTCAAACCGGAAAGTGAAACTACTCTAACAGTAGGGATGATTGCAAGAAATGTTTCTGCTCGCACCACGACTGCCGACCATGCATCATTCTTACCTTGCACCTGTCCAAAGGCCTTCCTCCGTCTGCGCTCCGGCAACTCTCACCCAGGCAAGGGCAAGGATGGAGGCCCTTGCCACAAGTAGCCCAAGCGTGGACATCTTCCTCATCCTGCTACTCCACTGCTGACGTCAGGGTATTCCCTGGAGCTGCAAACACCTGCCTTTGCTGCTCGAGGACCTTCTCTAGCACCATGCCAAACCCCTTCTCCTATGGCAGTGCTGCAGCATCCTGCGAGCCATGGACTGGAACTGGCACCTTCAGCATAGTTGCTCCTGGGAAACATCATTCAGCCATTCCCTTACTGCAATGAGCTGGACTCCTACTCCTCTGCAAGGCTCTTCCTGGACAGGTGCATCCTCAGCAATGAGACGGTTCTGCTGAGAGCCATGGCTCTGAGGGAGCAGCCAGTCCTGTCAAAAGGCCTTCCTCTGACTCCACTCCTGCAGCTCCCACGGAGGCACTGGGAGCCTTGGACACTCTTGCCACAAGTAGCCCAAGCGTGGACATCTTCCTCATCCTGCTCCTCCACTGCTGACGTCAGGGAATTCCCTGGAGCTCCTAAAATCTGCCTTTCCTGCTCGAGGATCGTGTCTGGCAGCTCTCTGAGCCTCTTCGCCTTTGGCAGCGCCACAGCATCCTGAGAGTCATATACTGGCAACTGGCAGCTACAGGACACTTGCTGCTCCTAGGATGCTTTTCTCTGGGAAAATCTTCTTGGACACGACATTGCTCCAGTTTTTACTTCTAGGCCTTTCGTGGCCATCTGCATCCGCAGCCACAAGCAGCTTCTGATGATCGACATGGCTCTGGGAAAACAGGGACTCCTGTCTGTGGACAAAGAAAACAAAGACAACTTGTAAGAAGAAAACCTGGAGCTTCTAGATAGAAGACAAAGGACTATTCAATCAAGGCAGGGCCAAGGGAGGAAACTTTCTAAAATGGAACAAGCAGCAGAAGCACAGTAGTTTTGCAGAAGAAATTCCCTTCCCAGCACTTGGCTTAAGGAAAAAACCTCATGTTTCTATGAGAGACTTGAGTTCATGTCTACTACTGGGTACCAGACATCTGAACATTTAGACTATTGGCTTTCCAGGCTCACGCTATTCAAACCGGAAAGTGAAACTACTCTAACAGTAAGGATGATTGCAAGAAATGTTTCTGTTTACACCACGACTGCCGACCATGCATCATTCTTACCTTCCACCTGTCCAAAAGCCTTCCTCCATCTGCGCTCCGGCAACTCTCACCCAGGCAAGGGCAGGGATGGAGGCTCTTGCCACAAGTAGCCCAAGCGTAGACATCTTCCTCATCCTGCTACTCCACTGCTGACGTCAGGGTATTCCCTGGAGCTGCAAACACCTGCCTTTGCTGCTCGAGGATCTTCTCTAGCATCATGCAAAACCCCTTCTCCTATGGCAGCGCTGCAGCATCCTGCGAGCCACGGACTGGAACTGGCACCTCCAGCAAAGTTGCTCCTGGGAAACATCCCTCAGCCATTCCCTTACTGCAATGAGCTGGACTCCTACTCCTCTGCAATGCTCTTCCTGGACAGGTGCATCCTCAGCAATGAGACGGTTCTGCTGAGAGCCACAGCTCTGAGGGAGCAGCCAGTCCTGCCCAATGGTTGCCCTCTGTCACCAGTCCTGCAGCTCCCACGGAGGCACTGGGAGCCTTGGACACTCTTGCCACAAGTAGCCCAAGCGTGGACATCTTCCTCATCCTGCTCCTCCACTGCTGACGGCAGGGAATTCCCTGGTGCTCCCAACATCTGCCTTTCCTGCTGGAGGATCGTGTCTGGCAGATCTCTGAGCCTCTTTGCCTTTGGCAGCGCCACAGCATCCTAGGAGTCATATACTGGCAACTGGCACCTCCAGGACACTTGCTGCTCCTAGGATGCTTTTCTCTGGGAAAATCTTCTTGCACACGACCTTGCTGCCGATTTTACTCCTAGGCCTTTCGTGGCCATCTGCATTCTCAGCCACAAGAAGCTTCTGATGATCGACATGGCTCTGGGAGAGCAGGGACCCCTGTCTGTGGACAAAGAAAACAAAGACAACTTGTAAGATTAAAACCTGGAGCTTCTAGTTAGAAGAGAAAGGACTATTCAATCAAGGCAGGGCCAAGGGAGGAAACTTTCTAAAATGGAACAAGCAGCAGAAGCACAGTAGTTTTGCAGAAGAAATTCCCCTCCCCGCACTTGGCTTAAGGAAAAAGCATGATGTTTCTATGAGAGACTTGAGTTCATGTCTACTATTGGATAGCAGACATCTGAACATTTAGACTACTGGCTTTCCAGGCTCACGCAATTCAAACCGGAATGTCAAACTATTTCAAAAGCTAGAGATGCTTCGAAGAAATGTTTCTGTATTCACCACAACTGGGGACCATGCATCATTCTTACCTTGCACCTGTCCAAAGGCCTTCCTCCGTCTCCAGTCCTGCCGCTCTCACGGAGGCACTGGGAGCCTTGGACACTCTTGCCACAAGTAGCCCAAGCGTGGACATCTTCCTCATCCTGCTCCTCCACTGCTGACGTCAGGGAATTCCCTGGAGCTCCAAACATCTGCCTTTCCAGCTGGAGGATCATGTCTGGCAGCTCTCTGAGCCTCTTCACCTCTGGTAGCGCCACAGCATCCTAGGAGTCATATACTGGCAACTGGCACCTCCAGGACACTTGCTGCTCCTAGGATGCTTTTCTCTGGGAAAATCTTCTTGCACACGACATTGCTGCCGATTTTACTTCTAGGCCTTTCGTGGCCATCTGCATCCTCAGCCACAAGCAGCTTCTGATGATCAACAGGGCTCTGGGAGAGCAGGGACTCCTGTCTGTGGACAAAGAAAACAAAGACAACTTGTAAGAAGAAAACCTGGAGCTTCTAGATAGAAGAGAAAGGACTATTCAATCAAGGCAGGGCCAAGGGAGGAAACTTTCTAAAATGGAACAAGCAGCAGAAGCAGAGCAGTTTTGCAGAAGAAATTCCCCTCCCAGCACTTGGCTTAAGGAAAAAGCCTGATGTTTCTATGAGAGACTTGAGTTCATGTCTACTATTGGGTACCAGACATCTGAACATTTAGACTATTGGCTTTCCAGGCTCACACTATTCAAACCGGAAAGTGAAACTACTCTAAAAGCTAGAGGCGATTGCAAGAAATGTTTCTGCTCGCACCACGACTGCCGACCATGCATCATTCTTACCTTGCACCTGTCCAAAGGCCTTCCTCCGTCTGCGCTCTGGCAACTCTCACCCAAGCTCGGGCAGGGATGGAGGCTCTTGCCACAAGTAGCCCAAGCCTGGAGATATTCCTCATCCTGATCTTCCACTGCTGACATCTAGGAATTCCCTGGAGCTGCAAACACTTGCCTTTGCTGCTCGAGGATCTTCTCTAGCACCATGCCAAATGCCTTCTCCTATGGCAGTGCTGCAGCATCCTGCGAGCCATGGACTGGAACTGGCACCTTCAGCATAGTTGCTCCTGGGAAACATCCTTCAGCCATTCCCTTACTGCAATGAGCTGGACTCCTACACCTTTGCAAGGCTCTTCCTGGATAGGTGCATCCTCAGCAATGAGACGGTTCTGCTGAGAGCCACGGCTCTGAGGGAGCAGCCAGTCCTGCCCAAAGGCCTTCCTCCGTCACCAGTCCTGCAGCTCCCACGGAGGCACTGGGAGCCTTGGACACTCTTGCCACAAGTAGCCCAAGCGTCGAGATCTTCCTCATCCTGCTCCTCCACTGCTGACGGCAGGGAATTCCCTGGAGCTCCCAACATCTGCCTTTCCTGCTCGAGGATCGTGTCTGGCAGCTCTCTGAGCCTCTTACACTTTGGAAGCGCAACAGCATCCTAGGAGTCATATACTGGCAACTGGCACCTCCAGGACACTTGCTGCTCCTAGGATGCTTTTCTCTGGGAAAATCTTCTTGCACACAACCTTGCTGCAGATTTTACTTCTAGGCCTTTTGTGGCCATCTGCATCCGCAGCCACAAGCAGCTTCTGATGATCGACATGGCTCTGGGAGAGCAGGGACTCCTGTCTGTGGACAAAGAAAACAAAGACAACTTGTAAGAAGAAAACCTGGAGCTTCTAGTTAGAAGAGAAAGGACTATTCAATCAAGGCAGAGCCAAGGGAGGAAACTTTCTAAAATGGAACAAGCAGCAGAAGCACAGCAGTATTGCAGAAGAAATTCCCCTCCCAGCACTTGGCTTAAGGAAAACGCCTGATGTTTCTATGAGAGACTTGAGTTCATGTCTACTATTGGGTACCAGACATCTGAATATTTGGACTATTGGCTTTCCAGGCTCACGCTATTCAAACCGGAAAGTGAAACTACTCTAACAGTAGGGATGATTGCAAGAAATGTTTCTGCTCGCACCACGACTGCCGACCATGCATCATTCTTACCTTGCACCTGTCCAAAGGCCTTCCTCCGTCTGCGCTCCGGCAACTCTCACCCAGGCAAGGGCAAGGATGGAGGCCCTTGCCACAAGTAGCCCAAGCGTGGACATCTTCCTCATCCTGCTACTCCACTGCTGACGTCAGGGTATTCCCTGGAGCTGCAAACACCTGCCTTTGCTGCTCGAGGACCTTCTCTAGCACCATGCCAAACCCCTTCTCCTATGGCAGTGCTGCAGCATCCTGCGAGCCATGGACTGGAACTGGCACCTTCAGCATAGTTGCTCCTGGGAAACATCATTCAGCCATTCCCTTACTGCAATGAGCTGGACTCCTACTCCTCTGCAAGGCTCTTCCTGGACAGGTGCATCCTCAGCAATGAGACGGTTCTGCTGAGAGCCATGGCTCTGAGGGAGCAGCCAGTCCTGTCAAAAGGCCTTCCTCTGACTCCACTCCTGCAGCTCCCACGGAGGCACTGGGAGCCTTGGACACTCTTGCCACAAGTAGCCCAAGCGTGGACATCTTCCTCATCCTGCTCCTCCACTGCTGACATCAGGGAATTCCCTGGAGCTCCTAAAATCTGCCTTTCCTGCTCGAGGATCGTGTCTGGCAGCTCTCTGAGCCTCTTCGCCTTTGGCAGCGCCACAGCATCCTGAGAGTCATATACTGGAAACTGGCAGCTACAGGACACTTGCTGCTCCTAGGATGCTTTTCTCTGGGAAAATCTTTTTGGACACGACATTGCTCCAGTTTTTACTTCTAGGCCTTTCGTGGCCATCTGCATCCGCAGCCACAAGCAGCTTCTGATGATCGACATGGCTCTGGGAAAACAGGGACTCCTGTCTGTGGACAAAGAAAACAAAGACAACTTGTAAGAAGAAAACCTGGAGCTTCTAGATAGAAGACAAAGGACTATTCAATCAAGGCAGGGCCAAGGGAGGAAACTTTCTAAAATGGAACAAGCAGCAGAAGCACAGTAGTTTTGCAGAAGAAATTCCCTTCCCAGCACTTGGCTTAAGGAAAAAACCTCATGTTTCTATGAGAGACTTGAGTTCATGTCTACTACTGGGTACCAGACATCTGAACATTTAGACTATTGGCTTTCCAGGCTCACGCTATTCAAACCGGAAAGTGAAACTACTCTAACAGTAAGGATGATTGCAAGAAATGTTTCTGTTTACACCACGACTGCCGACCATGCATCATTCTTACCTTCCACCTGTCCAAAAGCCTTCCTCCATCTGCGCTCCGGCAACTCTCACCCAGGCAAGGGCAGGGATGGAGGCTCTTGCCACAAGTAGCCCAAGCGTAGACATCTTCCTCATCCTGCTACTCCACTGCTGACGTCAGGGTATTCCCTGGAGCTGCAAACACCTGCCTTTGCTGCTCGAGGATCTTCTCTAGCATCATGCAAAACCCCTTCTCCTATGGCAGCGCTGCAGCATCCTGCGAGCCACGGACTGGAACTGGCACCTCCAGCAAAGTTGCTCCTGGGAAACATCCCTCAGCCATTCCCTTACTGCAATGAGCTGGACTCCTACTCCTCTGCAATGCTCTTCCTGGACAGGTGCATCCTCAGCAATGAGACAGTTCTGCTGAGAGCCACAGCTCTGAGGGAGCAGCCAGTCCTGCCCAATGGTTGCCCTCTGTCACCAGTCCTGCAGCTCCCACGGAGGCACTGGGAGCCTTGGACACTCTTGCCACAAGTAGCCCAAGCGTGGACATCTTCCTCATCCTGCTCCTCCACTGCTGACGGCAGGGAATTCCCTGGTGCTCCAAACATCTGCCTTTCCTGCTGGAGGATCGTGTCTGGCAGATCTCTGAGCCTCTTTGCCTTTGGCAGCGCCACAGCATCCTAGGAGTCATATACTGGCAACTGGCACCTCCAGGACACTTGCTGCTCCTAGGATGCTTTTCTCTGGGAAAATCTTCTTGCACACGACCTTGCTGCCGATTTTACTTCTAGCCTTTCGTGGCCATCTGCATCCTCAGCCACAAGCAGGTTCTGATGATCAACAGGGCTCTGGGAGAGCAGGGACTCCTGTCTGTGGACAAAGAAAACAAAGACAACTTGTAAGAAGAAAACCTGGAGCTTCTAGTTAGAAGAAAAAGGACTATTCAATCAAGGCAGGGCCAAAGGAGGAAACTTCCTAAAATGGAACAAGCAGCAGAAGCACAGTAGTTTTGCAGAAGAAATTCCCCTCCCAGCACTTGGCTTAAGGAAAAAGCCTGATGTTTCTATGAGAGACATGAGTTCATGTCTACTATTGGGTACCAGACATCTGAACACTTAGACTATTGGCTTTCCAGGCTCACGCTATTCAAACCGGAAAGTGAAACTACTCTAACAGTAGGGATGATTGCAAGAAATGTTTCTGTTTACACCACGACTGCCGACCATGCATCATTCTTACCTTGCACCTGTCCAAAGGCCTTCCTCCGTCTGCGCTCTGGCAACTCTCACCCAAGCTCGGGCAGGGATGGAGGCTCTTGCCACAAGTAGCCCAAGCCTGGAGATATTCCTCATCCTGATCTTCCACTGCTGACATCTAGGAATTCCCTGGAGCTGCAAACACTTGCATTTGCTGCTCGAGGATCTTCTCTAGCATCATGCCAAACGCCTTCTCCTATGGCAGTGCTGCAGCATCCTGCAAGTCACGGACTGGAACTGGCACCTCCAGCAAAGTTGCTCCGGGGAAACATCCCTCAGCCATTCCCTTACTGCAATGAGCTGGACTCCTACTCCTCTGCAATGCTCTTCCTGGACAGGTGCATCCTCAGCAATGAGACGGTTCTGCTGAGAGCCGCGGCTCTGAGGGAGCAGCCAGTCCTGCCCAAAGGCCTTCCTCCGCCTCCAGTCCCGCAGCTCCCACGGAGGCACTGGGAGCCTTGGACACTCTTGCCACAAGTAGCCCAAGCGTCGAGATCTTCCTCATCCTGCTCCTCCACTGCTGACGGCAGGGAATTCCCTGGAGCTGCAAACACCTGCCTTTGCTGCTCGAGGATCGTGTCTGGCAGCTCTCTGAGCCTCTTCACCTTTGGCTGCGCCACAGCATCCTAGGAGTCATATACTGGCAACTGGCACCTCCAGTACACTTGCTGCTCCTAGGATGCTTTTCTCTGGGAAAATCTTGCACACGACCTTGCTCCAGATTTTACTTCTAGGCCTTTTGTGGCCATCTGCATCCGCAGCCACAAGCAGCTTCTGATGATCGACATGGCTCTGGGAGAGCAGGGACTCCTGTCTGTGGACAAAGAAAACAAAGACAACTTGTAAGATTAAAACCTGGAGCTTCTAGTTAGAAGAGAAAGGACTATTCAATCAAGGCAGGGCCAAGGGAGGAAACTTTCTAAAATGGAACAAGCAGCAGAAGCACAGTACTTTTGCAGAAGAAATTCCCCTCCCAGCACTTGGCTTAAGGAAAAAGCATGATGTTTCTATGAGAGACTTGAGTTCATGTCTACTATTGGATAGCAGACATCTGAACATTTAGACTACTGGCTTTCCAGGCTCACGCAATTCAAACCGGAATGTCAAACTATTTCAAAAGCTAGAGATGCTTCGAAGAAATGTTTCTGTACTCACCACAACTGGGGACCATGCATCATTCTTACCTTGCACCTGTCCAAAGGCCTTCCTCCGTCTCCAGTCCTGCCGCTCTCACGGAGGCACTGGGAGCCTTGGACACTCTTGCCACAAGTAGCCCAAGCATGGACATCTTCCTCATCCTGCTCCTCCACTGCTGACGTCAGGGAATTCCCTGGAGCTCCAAACATCTGCCTTTCCAGCTAGAGGATCATGTCTGGCAGCTCTCTGAGCCTCTTCATCTTTGGCAGCGCCACAGCATCCTAGGAGTCATATACTGGCAACTGGCACCTCCAGGACACTTGCTGCTCCTAGGATGCTTTTCTCTGGGAAAATTTTCTTGGACACGACCTTGCTGCCGATTTTACTTCTAGGCCTTTCGTGGCCATCTGCATCCTCAGCCACAAGCAGGTTCTGATGATCAACAGGGCTCTGGGAGAGCAGGGACTCCTGTCTGTGGACAAAGAAAACAAAGACAACTTGTAAGAAGAAAACCTGGAGCTTCTAGTTAGAAGACAAAGGACTATTCAATCAAGGCAGGGCCAAAGCAGGAAACTTTCTAAAATGGAACAAGCAGCAGAAGCAGAGCAGTTTTGCAGAAGAAATTCCCCTCCCAGCACTTGGCTTAAGGAAAAAGCCTGATGTTTCTATGAGAGACTTGAGTTCATGTCTACTATTGGGTACCAGACATCTGAACATTTAGACTATTGGCTTTCCAGGCTCACGCTATTCAAACCGGAAAGTGAAACTACTCTAACAGTAGGGATGATTGCAAGAAATGTTTCTGTTTACACCACGACTGCCGACCATGCATCATTCTTACCTTGCACCTGTCCAAAGGCCTTCCTCCGTCTGCGCTCTGGCAACTCTCACCCAAGCTCGGGCAGGGATGGAGGCTCTTGCCACAAGTAGCCCAAGCCTGGAGATATTCCTCATCCTGATCTTCCACTGCTGACATCTAGGAATTCCCTGGAGCTGCAAACACCTGCCTTTGCTGCTCGAGGATCTTCTCTAGCACCATGCCAAATGCCTTCTCCTATGGCAGTGCTGCAGCATCCTGCGAGCCATGGACTGGAACTGGCACCTTCAGCATAGTTGCTCCTGGGAAACATCCTTCAGCCATTCCCTTACTGCAATGAGCTGGACTCCTACTCCTTTGCAAGGCTCTTCCTGGATAGGTGCATCCTCAGCAATGAGACGGTTCTGCTGAGAGCCACGGCTCTGAGGGAGCAGCCAGTCCTGCCCAAAGGCCTTCCTCCGTCTCCACTCCTGCAGCTCCCACGGAGGCACTGGGAGCCTTGGACACGCTTGCCACAAGTAGCCCAAGCGTGGACATCTTCCTCATCCTGCTCCGCCACTGCTGACATCAGGGAATTCCCTGGAGCTCCCAACATGTGCCTTTCCTGCTCGAGGATCGTGTCTGGCAGCTCTCTGAGCCTCTTACATTTTGGAAGCGCAACAGCATCCTAGGAGTCCTATACTGGCAACTGGCAGCTCCAGGACACTTGCTGCTCCTAGGATGCTTTTCTCTGGGAAAATCTTCTTGCACACAACCTTGCTGCAGATTTTACTTCTAGGCCTTTCGTGGCCATCTGCATCCACGGCCACAAGCAGCTTCTGATGATCGACATGGCTCTGGGAGAGCAGGGACTCCTGTCTGTGGACAAAGAAAACAAAGACAACTTGTAAGAAGAAAACCTGGAGCTTCTAGATAGAAGACAAAGGACTATTCAATCAAGGCAGGGCCAAGGGAGGAAACTTTCTAAAATGGAACAAGCAGCAGAAGCACAGTACTTTTGCAGAAGAAATTCCCTTCCCAGCACTTGGCTTAAGGAAAAAACCTCATGTTCCTATGAGAGACTTGAGTTCATGTCTACTACTGGGTTCCAGACATCTGAACATTTAGACTATTGGCTTTCCAGGCTCACGCTATTCAAACCTGAAAGTGAAACTACTCTAACAGTAAGGATGATTGCAAGAAATGTTTCTGTTTACACCACGACTGCCGACCATCCATCATTCTTACCTTGCACCTGTCCGAAGGCCTTCCTCCATCTGCGCTCCGGCAACTCTCACCCAGGCAAGGGCAGGGATGGAGGCTCTTGCCACAAGTAGCCCAAGCGTGGACATCTTCCTCATCCTGCTACTCCACTGCTGACGTCAGGGTATTCCCTGGAGCTGCAAAAACCTGCCTTTGCTGCTCGAGGACCTTCTCTAGCACCATGCAAAACCCCTTCTCCTATGGCAGTGCTGCAGCATCCTGCGAGCCACGGACTGGAACTGGCACCTCCAGCAAAGTTGCTCCTGGGAAACATCCCTCAGCCATTCCCTTACTGCAATGAGCTGGACTCCTACTCCTCTGCAATGCTCTTCCTGGACAGGTGCATCCTCAGCAATGAGACGGTTCTGCTGAGAGCCACGGCTCTGAGGGAGCAGCCAGTCCTGCCCAATGGTTGTCCTCCGTCACCAGTCCTGCAGCTCCCACGGAGGCACTGGGAGCCTTGGACACTCTTGCCACAAGTAGCCCAAGCATGGAGATCTTCCTCATCCTGCTCCTCCACTGCTGACGTCAGGGAATTCCCTGGTGCTCCCAACATCTGCCTTTCCTGCTCGAGGATCGTGTCTGGCAGCTCTCTGAGCCTCTTTGCCTTTGGCAGCGCCACAGCATCCTAGGAGTCATATACTGGCAACTGGCACCTCCAGGACACTTGCTGCTCCTAGGATGCTTTTCTCTGGGAAAATCTTCTTGGACACGACATTGCTCCAGTTTTTACTTCTAGGCCTTTCGTGGCCATCTGCATGCGCAGCCACAAGCAGCTTCTGATGATCGACATGGCTCTGGGAGAGCAGGGACTCCTGTCTGTGGACAAAGAAAACAAAGACAACTTGTAAGAAGAAAACCTGGAGCTTCTAGATAGAAGACAAAGGACTATTCAATCAAGGAAGGGCCAAGGGAGGAAACTTTCTAAAATGGAACAAGCAGCAGAAGCACATTAGTTTTGCAGAAGAAATTCCCCTGCCAGCACTTGGCTTAAGGAAAAAGCCTGATGTTTCTATGAGAGACTTGAGTTCATGTCTACTACTGGGTACCAGACATCTGAACATTTAGACTATTGGCTTTCCATGCTCACGCTATTCAAACCGGAAAGTGAAACTACTCTAACAGTAGGGATGATTGCAAGAAATGTTTCTGTTTACACCACGACTGCCGACCATGCATCATTCTTACCTTGCACCTGTCCAAAGGCCTTCCTCCGTCTGCGCTCTGGCAACTCTCACCCAAGGTCGGGCAGGGATGGAGGCTCGTGCCACAAGTAGCCCAAGCGCGGACATCTTCCTCATCCTGATCTTCCACTGCTGACATCTAGGAATTCCCTGGAGCTGCAAACACTTGCCTTTGCTGCTCAAGGATCTTCTCTAGCACCATGCCAAATGCCTTCTCCTATGGCAGCGCTGCAGCATCCTGCGACTCACGGACTGGAACTGGCACCTCCAGCAAAGTTGCTCCTGGGAAACATCCCTCAGCCATTCCCTTACTGCAATGAGCTGGACTCCTACTCCTTTGCAAGGCTCTTCCTGGACAGGTGCATCCTCAGCAATGAGACGGTTCTGCTGAGAGCCATGGCTCTGAGGGAGCAGCGAGTCCTGTCCAAAGGCCTTCCTCTGACTCCACTCCTGCAGCTCCCACGGAGGCACTGGGAGCCTTGGACACTCTTGCCACAAGTAGCCCAAGCGTGGACATCTTCCTCATCCTGCTCCTCCACTGCTGACGTCAGGGAATTCCCTGGAGCTGCAAACACCTGCCTTTGCTGCTGGAGGATCATGTCTGGCAGCTCTCTGAGCCTCTTCATCTTTGGCTGCGCCACAGCATCCTAGGAGTCATATACTGGCAACTGGCACCTCCAGGACACTTGCTGCTCCTAGGATGCTTTTCTCTGGGAAAATCTTTTTGGACACGACATTGCTCCAGATTTTACTTCTAGGTCTTTCGTGGCCATGTGCATCCGCAGCCACAAGCAGCTTCTGATGATCGACATGGCTCTGGGAGAGCAGGGACTCCTGTCTGTGGACAAAGAAAACAAAGACAACTTGTAAGAAGAAAACCTGGAGCTTCTAGATAGAAGAGAAAGGACTATTCAATCAAGGCAGGGCCAAAGCAGGAAACTTTCTAAAATGGAACAAGCAGCAGAAGCACAGTAGTTTTGCAGAAGAAATTCCCCTCCCAGCACTTGGCTTAAGGAAAAAGTCTGATGTTTCTATGAGAGACTTGAGTTCATGTCTACTATTGGATAGCAGACATCTGAACATTTAGACTACTGGCTTTCCAGGCTCACGCAATTCAAACCGGAATGTCAAACTATTTCAAAAGCTAGAGATGCTTGGAAGAAATGTTTCTGTACTCACCACAACTGGGGACCATGCATCATTCTTACCTTGCACCTGTCCAAAGGCCTTCCTCCGTCTCCAGTCCTGCCGCTCTCACGGAGGCACTGGGAGCCTCGGACACTCTTGCCACAAGTAGCCCAAGCGGGGACATCTTCCTCATCCTGCTCCTCCACTGCTGACGTCAGGGAATTCCCTGGAGCTCCCAACATCTGCCTTTCCAGCTGGAGGATCATGTCTGGCAGCTCTCTGAGCCTCTTCAACTTTGGCAGCGCCACAGCATCCTAGGAGTCATATACTGGCAACTGGCACCTCCAGGACACTTGCTGCTCCTAGGATGCTTTTCTCTGGGAAAATCTTCTTGCATACAACCTTGCTCCAGTTTTTACTTCTAGGCCTTTCGTGGCCATCTGCATCCACGGCCACAAGCAGGTTCTGATGATCAACAGGGCTCTGGGAGAGCAGGGACTCCTGTCTGTGGACAAAGAAAACAAAGACAACTTGTAAGATTAAAACCTGGAGCTTCTAGTTAGAAGAGAAAGGACTATTCAATCAAGGCAGGGCCAAGGGAGGAAACTTTCTAAAATGGAACAAGCAGCAGAAGCACAGTAGATTTGCAGAAGATATTCCCCTCCCAGCACTTGGCTTAAGGAAAAAACCTCATGTTTCTATGAGAGACTTGAGTTCATGTCTACTATAGGGTAGCAGACATCTGAACATTTAGACTATCGGCTTTCCAGGCTCACGCTATTCAAACCGGAAAGTGAAACTACTCTAAAAGCTAGAGGCGATTGCAAGAAATGTTTCTGCTCGCACCACGACTGCCGACCATGCATCATTCTTACCTTGCACCTGTCCAAAGGCCTTCCTCCGTCTGCGCTCTGGCAACTCTCACCCAAGCTCGGGCAGGGATGGAGGCTCTTGCCACAAGTAGCCCAAGCCTGGAGATATTCCTCATCCTGATCTTCCACTGCTGACATCTAGGAATTCCCTGGAGCTGCAAACACCTGCCTTTGCTGCTCGAGGATCTTCTCTAGCACCATGCCAAATGCCTTCTCCTATGGCAGTGCTGCAGCATCCTGCGAGCCATGGACTGGAACTGGCACCTTCAGCATAGTTGCTCCTGGGAAACATCCTTCAGCCATTCCCTTACTGCAATGAGCTGGACTCCTACTCCTTTGCAAGGCTCTTCCTGGATAGGTGCATCCTCAGCAATGAGACGGTTCTGCTGAGAGCCACGGCTCTGAGGGAGCAGCCAGTCCTGCCCAAAGGCCTTCCTCCGTCTCCACTCCTGCAGCTCCCACGGAGGCACTGGGAGCCTTGGACACGCTTGCCACAAGTAGCCCAAGCGTGGACATCTTCCTCATATTGCTCCGCCACTGCTGACATCAGGGAATTCCCTGGAGCTCCCAACATCTGCCTTTCCTGCTCGAGGATCGTGTCTGGCAGCTCTCTGAGCCTCTTACATTTTGGAAGCGCAACAGCATCCTAGGAGTCCTATACTGGCAACTGGCAGCTCCAGGACACTTGCTGCTCCTAGGATGCTTTTCTCTGGGAAAATCTTCTTGCACACAACCTTGCTGCAGATTTTACTTCTAGGCCTTTCGTGGCCATCTGCATCCACGGCCACAAGCAGCTTCTGATGATCGACATGGCTCTGGGAGAGCAGGGACTCCTGTCTGTGGACAAAGAAAACAAAGACAACTTGTAAGAAGAAAACCTGGAGCTTCTAGTTAGAAGAGAAAGGACTATTCAATCAAGGCAGAGCCAAGGGAGGAAACTTTCTAAAATGGAACAAGCAGCAGAAGCACAGCAGTATTGCAGAAGAAATTCCCCTCCCAGCACTTGGCTTAAGGAAAAAGCCTGATGTTTCTATGAGAGACTTGAGTTCATGTCTACTATTGGGTTCCAGACATCTGAACATTTAGACTATTGGCTTTCCAGGCTCACGCTATTCAAACCGGAAAGTGAAACTACTCTAACAGTAGGGATGATTGCAAGAAATGTTTCTGTTTACACCACGACTGCCGACCATGCATCATTCTTACCTTGCACCTGTCCAAAGGCCTTCCTCCATCTGCGCTCCGGCAACTCTCACCCAGGCAAGGGCAGGGATAGAGGCTCTTGCCACAAGTAGCCCAAGCGTGCACATCTTCCTCATCCTGCTACTCCACTGCTGACGTCAGGGTATTCCCTGGAGCTGCAAACACCTGCCTTTGCTGCTCGAGGACCTTCTCTAGCACCATGCCAAACCCCTTCTCCTATGGCAGTGCTGCAGCATCCTGCGAGCCATGGACTAGAACTGGCACCTTCAGCATAGTTGCTCCTGGGAAACATCATTCAGCCATTCCCTTACTGCAATGAGCTGGACTCCTACTCCTTTGCAAGGCTCTTCCTGGACAGGTGCATCCTCAGCAATGAGACGGTTCTGCTGAGAGCCATGGCTCTGAGGGAGGAGGCAGTCCTGTCCAAAGGCCTTCCTCTGACTCCACTCCTGCAGCTCTCACGGAGGCACTGGGAGCCTTGGACACTCTTGCCACAAGTAGCCCAAGCGTGGACATCTTCCTCATCCTGCTCCTCCACTGCTGACATCAGGGAATTCCCTGGAGCTCCTAAAATCTGCCTTTCCTGCTCGAGGATCGTGTCTGGCAGCTCTCTGATCCTCTTCGCCTTTGGCAGCGCCACAGCATCCTGAGAGTCATATACTGGAAACTGGCAGCTACATGACACTTGCCGCTCCTAGGATGCTTTTCTCTGGGAAAATCTTCTTGGACACGACATTGCTCCAGTTTTTACTTCTAGGCCTTTCGTGGCCATCTGCATTCTCAGCCACAAGCAGGTTCTGATGATCGACATGGCTCTGGGAGAGCAGGGACTCCTGTCTGTGGACAAAGAAAACAAAGACAACTTGTAAGAAGAAAACCTGGAGCTTCTAGTTAGAAGAGAAAGGACTATTCAAACAAGGCAGGGCCAAGGGAGGAAACTTTCTAAAATGGAACAAGCAGCAGAAGCACAGTACTTTTGCAGAAGAAATTCCCTTCCCAGCACTTGGCTTAAGGAAAAAACCTCATGTTTCTATGAGAGACTTGAGTTCATGTCTACTACTGGGTACCAGACATCTGAACATTTAGACTATTGGCTTTCCAGGCTCACGCTATTCAAACCGGAAAGTGAAACTATTCTAACAGAAGGGATGATTGCAAGAAATGTTTCTGTTTACACCACGACTGCCGACCATCCATCATTCTTACCTTGCACCTGTCCAAAGGCCTTCCTCCATCTGCGCTCCGGCAACTCTCACCCAGGCAAGGGCAGGGATGGAGGCTCTTGCCACAAGTAGCCCAAGCGTAGACATCTTCCTCATCCTGCTACTCCACTGCTGACGTCAGGGTATTCCCTGGAGCTGCAAACACCTGCCTTTGCTGCTCGAGGATCTTCTCTAGCACCATGCAAAACCCCTTCTCCTATGGCAGTGCTGCAGCATCCTGCGAGCCATGGACTGGAACTGGCACCTCCAGCAAAGTTGCTCCTGGGAAACATCCCTCAGCCATTCCCTTACTGCAATGAGCTGGACTCCTACTCCTCTGCAATGCTCTTCCTGGACAGGTGCATCCTCAGCAATGAGACGGTTCTGCTGAGAGCCACGGCTCTGAGGGAGCAGCCAGTCCTGCCCAATGGTTGTCCTCCGTCACCACTCCTGCAGCTCCCACGGAGGCACTGGGAGCCTTGGACACTCTTGCCACAAGTAGCCCAAGCGTGGACATCTTCCTCATCCTGCTCCTCCACTGCTGACGGCAGGGAATTCCCTGGTGCTCCCAACATCTGCCTTTCCTGCTCGAGGATCGTGTCTGGCAGCTCTCTGAGCCTCTTCAACTTTGGCAGCGCCACAGCATCCTAGGAGTCATATACTGGCAACTGGCACCTCCAGGACACTTGCTGCTCCTAGGATGCTTTTCTCTGGGAAAATCTTCTTGCACACGACCTTGCTGCCGATTTTACTTCTAGGCCTTTCGTGGCCATCTGCATTCTCAGCCACAAGAAGCTTCTGATGATCGACATGGCTCTGGGAGAGCAGGGACCCCTGTCTGTGGACAAAGAAAACAAAGACAACTTGTAAGATTAAAACCTGGAGCTTCTAGTTAGAAGAGAAAGGACTATTCAATCAAGGCAGGGCCAAGGGAGGAAACTTTCTAAAATGGAACAAGCAGCAGAAGCACAGTAGTTTTGCAGAAGAAATTCCCCTCCCCGCACTTGGCTTAAGGAAAAAGCATGATGTTTCTATGAGAGACTTGAGTTCATGTCTACTATTGGATAGCAGACATCTGAACATTTAGACTACTGGCTTTCCAGGCTCACGCAATTCAAACCGGAATGTCAAACTATTTCAAAAGCTAGAGATGCTTCGAAGAAATGTTTCTGTATTCACCACAACTGGGGACCATGCATCATTCTTACCTTGCACCTGTCCAAAGGCCTTCCTCCGTCTCCAGTCCTGCCGCTCTCACGGAGGCACTGGGAGCCTTGGACACTCTTGCCACAAGTAGCCCAAGCGTGGACATCTTCCTCATCCTGCTCCTCCACTGCTGACGTCAGGGAATTCCCTGGAGCTCCAAACATCTGCCTTTCCAGCTGGAGGATCATGTCTGGCAGCTCTCTGAGCCTCTTCACCTCTGGTAGCGCCACAGCATCCTAGGAGTCATATACTGGCAACTGGCACCTCCAGGACACTTGCTGCTCCTAGGATGCTTTTCTCTGGGAAAATCTTCTTGCACACGACATTGCTGCCGATTTTACTTCTAGGCCTTTCGTGGCCATCTGCATCCTCAGCCACAAGCAGCTTCTGATGATCAACAGGGCTCTGGGAGAGCAGGGACTCCTGTCTGTGGACAAAGAAAACAAAGACAACTTGTAAGAAGAAAACCTGGAGCTTCTAGATAGAAGAGAAAGGACTATTCAATCAAGGCAGGGCCAAAGCAGGAAACTTTCTAAAATGGAACAAGCAGCAGAAGCAGAGCAGTTTTGCAGAAGAAATTCCCCTCCCAGCACTTGGCTTAAGGAAAAAGCCTGATGTTTCTATGAGAGACTTGAGTTCATGTCTACTATTGGGTTCCAGACATCTGAACATTTAGACTATTGGCTTTCCAGGCTCACACTATTCAAACCGGAAAGTGAAACTACTCTAAAAGCTAGAGGCGATTGCAAGAAATGTTTCTGCTCACACCACGACTGCCGACCATGCATCATTCTTACCTTGCACCTGTCCAAAGGCCTTCCTCCGTCTGCGCTCTGGCAACTCTCACCCAAGCTCGGGCAGGGATGGAGGCTCTTGCCACAAGTAGCCCAAGCCTGGAGATATTCCTCATCCTGATCTTCCACTGCTGACATCTAGGAATTCCCTGGAGCTGCAAACACTTGCCTTTGCTGCTCGAGGATCTTCTCTAGCACCATGCCAAATGCCTTCTCCTATGGCAGTGCTGCAGCATCCTGCGAGCCATGGACTGGAACTGGCACCTTCAGCATAGTTGCTCCTGGGAAACATCCTTCAGCCATTCCCTTACTGCAATGAGCTGGACTCCTACACCTTTGCAAGGCTCTTCCTGGATAGGTGCATCCTCAGCAATGAGACGGTTCTGCTGAGAGCCACGGCTCTGAGGGAGCAGCCAGTCCTGCCCAAAGGCCTTCCTCCGTCACCAGTCCTGCAGCTCCCACGGAGGCACTGGGAGCCTTGGACACTCTTGCCACAAGTAGCCCAAGCGTCGAGATCTTCCTCATCCTGCTCCTCCACTGCTGACATCAGGGAATTCCCTGGAGCTCCCAACATCTGCCTTTCCTGCTCGAGGATCGTGTCTGGCAGCTCTCTGAGCCTCTTACACTTTGGAAGCGCAACAGCATCCTAGGAGTCATATACTGGCAACTGGCACCTCCAGGACACTTGCTGCTCCTAGGATGCTTTTCTCTGGGAAAATCTTCTTGCACACAACCTTGCTGCAGATTTTACTTCTAGGCCTTTTGTGGCCATCTGCATCCGCAGCCACAAGCAGCTTCTGATGATCGACATGGCTCTGGGAGAGCAGGGACTCCTGTCTGTGGACAAAGAAAACAAAGACAACTTGTAAGAAGAAAACCTGGAGCTTCTAGTTAGAAGAGAAAGGACTATTCAATCAAGGCAGAGCCAAGGGAGGAAACTTTCTAAAATGGAACAAGCAGCAGAAGCACAGCAGTATTGCAGAAGAAATTCCCCTCCCAGCACTTGGCTTAAGGAAAACGCCTGATGTTTCTATGAGAGACTTGAGTTCATGTCTACTATTGGGTACCAGACATCTGAACATTTAGACTATTGGCTTTCCAGGCTCACGCTATTCAAACCGGAAAGTGAAACTACTCTAACAGTAGGGATGATTGCAAGAAATGTTTCTGTTTACACCACGACTGCCGACCATGCATCATTCTTACCTTGCACCTGTCCAAAGGCCTTCCTCCGTCTGCGCTCTGGCAACTCTCACCCAGGCAAGGGCAAGGATGGAGGCTCTTGCCACAAGTAGCCCAAGCGTGGACATCTTCCTCATCCTGCTACTCCACTGCTGACGTCAGGGTATTCCCTGGAGCTGCAAACACCTGCCTTTGCGGCTCGAGGATCTTCTCTAGCACCATGCCAAACCCCTTCTCCTATGGCAGTGCTGCAGCATCCTGCGAGCCATGGACTGGAACTGGCACCTTCAGCATAGTTGCTCCTGGGAAACATCATTCAGCCATTCCCTTACTGCAATGAGCTGGACTCCTACTCCTCTGCAAGGCTCTTCCTGGACAGGTGCATCCTCAGCAATGAGACGGTTCTGCTGAGAGCCATGGCTCTGAGGGAGCAGCCAGTCCTGTCCAAAGGCCTTCCTCTGACTCCACTCCTGCAGCTCCCACGGAGGCACTGGGAGCCTTGGACACTCTTGCCACAAGTAGCCCAAGCGTCGAGATCTTCCTCATCCTGCTCCTCCACTGCTGACATCAGGGAATTCCCTGGTGCTCCCAACATCTGCCTTTCCTGCTCGAGGATCGTGTCTGGCAGCTCTCTGAGCCTCTTCGCCTTTGGCAGCGCCACAGCATCCTGAGAGTCATATACTGGAAACTGGCAGCTACAGGACACTTGCTGCTCCTAGGATGCTTTTCTCTGGGAAAATCTTCTTGGACACGACATTGCTCCAGTTTTTACTTCTAGGCCTTTCGTGGCCATCTGCATCCTCAGCCACAAGCAGCTTCTGATGATCAACAGGGCTCTGGGAGAGCAGGGACTCCTGTCTGTGGACAAAGAAAACAAAGACAACTTGTAAGAAGAAAACCTGGAGCTTCTAGATAGAAGACAAAGGACTATTCAATCAAGGCAGGGCCAAGGGAGGAAACTTTCTAAAATGGAACAAGCAGCAGAAGCACAGCAGTATTGCAGAAGAAATTCCCTTCCCAGCACTTGGCTTAAGGAAAAAACCTCATGTTTCTATGAGAGACTTGAGTTCATGTCTACTACTGGGAACCAGACATCTGAACATTTAGACTATTGGCTTTCCAGGCTCACGCTATTCAAACCGGAAAGTGAAACTACTCTAACAGTAAGGATGATTGCAAGAAATGTTTCTGTTTACACCACGACTGCCGACCATGCATCATTCTTACCTTGCACCTGTCCAAAGGCCTTCCTCCATCTGCGCTCCGGCAACTCTCACCCAGGCAAGGGCAGGGATGGAGGCTCTTGCCACAAGTAGCCCAAGCGTGGACATCTTCCTCATCCTGCTACTCCACTGCTGACGTCAGGGTATTCCCTGGAGCTGCAAACACCTGCCTTTGCTGCTCGAGGATCTTCTCTAGCACCATGCAAAACCCCTTCTCCTAAGGCAGAGCTGCAGCATCCTGCGAGCCACGGACTGGAACTGGCACCTCCAGCAAAGTTGCTCCTGGGAAACATCCCTCAGCCATTCCCTTACTGCAATGAGCTGGACTCCTACTCCTCTGCAATGCTCTTCCTGGACAGGTGCATCCTCAGCAATGAGACAGTTCTGCTGAGAGCCACAGCTCTGAGGAAGCAGCCAGTCCTGCCCAATGGTTGCCCTCTGTCACCAGTCCTGCAGCTCCCACGGAGGCACTGGGAGCCTTGGACACTCTTGCCACAAGTAGCCCAAGCGTGGACATCTTCCTCATCCTGCTCCTCCACTGCTGACGTCAGGGAATTCCCTGGTGCTCCCAACATCTGCCTTTCCTGCTGGAGGATCGTGTCTGGCAGATCTCTGAGCCTCTTTGCCTTTGGCAGCGCCACAGCATCCTAGGAGTCATATACTGGCAACTGGCACCTCCAGGACACTTGCTGCTCCTAGGATGCTTTCCTCTAGGAAAAACTTCTTGCACACGTCCTTGCTCCAGTTTTTACTCCTAGGCCTTTCGTGGCCATCTGCATTCTCAGCCACAAGAAGCTTCTGATGATCGACATGGCTCTGGGAGAGCAGGGACCCCTGTCTGTGGACAAAGAAAACAAAGACAACTTGTAAGATTAAAACCTGGAGCTTCTAGTTAGAAGAGAAAGGACTATTCAATCAAGGCAGGGCCAAGGGAGGAAACTTTCTAAAATGGAACAAGCAGCAGAAGCACAGTAGTTTTGCAGAAGAAATTCCCCTCCCCGCACTTGGCTTAAGGAAAAAGCATGATGTTTCTATGAGAGACTTGAGTTCATGTCTACTATTGGATAGCAGACATCTGAACATTTAGACTACTGGCTTTCCAGGCTCACGCAATTCAAACCGGAATGTCAAACTATTTCAAAAGCTAGAGATGCTTCGAAGAAATGTTTCTGTATTCACCACAACTGGGGACCATGCATCATTCTTACCTTGCACCTGTCCAAAGGCCTTCCTCCGTCTCCAGTCCTGCCGCTCTCACGGAGGCACTGGGAGCCTTGGACACTCTTGCCACAAGTAGCCCAAGCGTGGACATCTTCCTCATCCTGCTCCTCCACTGCTGACGTCAGGGAATTCCCTGGAGCTCCAAACATCTGCCTTTCCAGCTGGAGGATCATGTCTGGCAGCTCTCTGAGCCTCTTCACCTCTGGTAGCGCCACAGCATCCTAGGAGTCATATACTGGCAACTGGCACCTCCAGGACACTTGCTGCTCCTAGGATGCTTTTCTCTGGGAAAATCTTCTTGCACACGACATTGCTGCCGATTTTACTTCTAGGCCTTTCGTGGCCATCTGCATCCTCAGCCACAAGCAGCTTCTGATGATCAACAGGGCTCTGGGAGAGCAGGGACTCCTGTCTGTGGACAAAGAAAACAAAGACAACTTGTAAGAAGAAAACCTGGAGCTTCTAGATAGAAGAGAAAGGACTATTCAATCAAGGCAGGGACAAAGCAGGAAACTTTCTAAAATGGAACAAGCAGCAGAAGCAGAGCAGTTTTGCAGAAGAAATTCCCCTCCCAGCACTTGGCTTAAGGAAAAAGCCTGATGTTTCTATGAGAGACTTGAGTTCATGTCTACTATTGGGTTCCAGACATCTGAACATTTAGACTATTGGCTTTCCAGGCTCACACTATTCAAACCGGAAAGTGAAACTACTCTAAAAGCTAGAGGCGATTGCAAGAAATGTTTCTGCTCACACCACGACTGCCGACCATGCATCATTCTTACCTTGCACCTGTCCAAAGGCCTTCCTCCGTCTGCGCTCTGGCAACTCTCACCCAAGCTCGGGCAGGGATGGAGGCTCTTGCCACAAGTAGCCCAAGCCTGGAGATATTCCTCATCCTGATCTTCCACTGCTGACATCTAGGAATTCCCTGGAGCTGCAAACACTTGCCTTTGCTGCTCGAGGATCTTCTCTAGCACCATGCCAAATGCCTTCTCCTATGGCAGTGCTGCAGCATCCTGCGAGCCATGGACTGGAACTGGCACCTTCAGCATAGTTGCTCCTGGGAAACATCCTTCAGCCATTCCCTTACTGCAATGAGCTGGACTCCTACACCTTTGCAAGGCTCTTCCTGGATAGGTGCATCCTCAGCAATGAGACGGTTCTGCTGAGAGCCACGGCTCTGAGGGAGCAGCCAGTCCTGCCCAAAGGCCTTCCTCCGTCCTGCAGTCCTCCAGTCCTGCAGCTCCCACGGAGGCACTGGGAGCCTTGGACACTCTTGCCACAAGTAGCCCAAGCGTCGAGATCTTCCTCATCCTGCTCCTCCACTGCTGACATCAGGGAATTCCCTGGAGCTCCCAACATCTGCCTTTCCTGCTCGAGGATCGTGTCTGGCAGCTCTCTGAGCCTCTTACACTTTGGAAGCGCAACAGCATCCTAGGAGTCATATACTGGCAACTGGCACCTCCAGGACACTTGCTGCTCCTAGGATGCTTTTCTCTGGGAAAATCTTCTTGCACACAACCTTGCTGCAGATTTTACTTCTAGGCCTTTTGTGGCCATCTGCATCCGCAGCCACAAGCAGCTTCTGATGATCGACATGGCTCTGGGAGAGCAGGGACTCCTGTCTGTGGACAAAGAAAACAAAGACAACTTGTAAGAAGAAAACCTGGAGCTTCTAGTTAGAAGAGAAAGGACTATTCAATCAAGGCAGAGCCAAGGGAGGAAACTTTCTAAAATGGAACAAGCAGCAGAAGCACAGCAGTATTGCAGAAGAAATTCCCCTCCCAGCACTTGGCTTAAGGAAAAAGCATGATGTTTCTATGAGAGACTTGAGTTCATGTCTACTATTGGGTACCAGACATCTGAATATTTGGACTATTGGCTTTCCAGGCTCACGCTATTCAAACCGGAAAGTGAAACTACTCTAACAGTAGGGATGATTGCAAGAAATGTTTCTGTTTACACCACGACTGCCGACCATGCATCATTCTTACCTTGCACCTGTCCAAAGGCCTTCCTCCATCTGCGCTCCGGCAACTCTCACCCAGGCAAGGGCAGGGATAGAGGCTCTTGCCACAAGTAGCCCAAGCGTGCACATCTTCCTCATCCTGCTACTCCACTGCTGACGTCAGGGTATTCCCTGGAGCTGCAAACACCTGCCTTTGCTGCTCGAGGACCTTCTCTAGCACCATGCCAAACCCCTTCTCCTATGGCAGTGCTGCAGCATCCTGCGAGCCATGGACTAGAACTGGCACCTTCAGCATAGTTGCTCCTGGGAAACATCATTCAGCCATTCCCTTACTGCAATGAGCTGGACTCCTACTCCTTTGCAAGGCTCTTCCTGGACAGGTGCATCCTCAGCAATGAGACGGTTCTGCTGAGAGCCATGGCTCTGAGGGAGGAGGCAGTCCTGTCCAAAGGCCTTCCTCTGACTCCACTCCTGCAGCTCTCACGGAGGCACTGGGAGCCTTGGACACTCTTGCCACAAGTAGCCCAAGCGTGGACATCTTCCTCATCCTGCTCCTCCACTGCTGACATCAGGGAATTCCCTGGAGCTCCTAAAATCTGCCTTTCCTGCTCGAGGATCGTGTCTGGCAGCTCTCTGATCCTCTTCGCCTTTGGCAGCGCCACAGCATCCTGAGAGTCATATACTGGAAACTGGCAGCTACATGACACTTGCCGCTCCTAGGATGCTTTTCTCTGGGAAAATCTTCTTGGACACGACATTGCTCCAGTTTTTACTTCTAGGCCTTTCGTGGCCATCTGCATTCTCAGCCACAAGCAGGTTCTGATGATCGACATGGCTCTGGGAGAGCAGGGACTCCTGTCTGTGGACAAAGAAAACAAAGACAACTTGTAAGAAGAAAACCTGGAGCTTCTAGTTAGAAGAGAAAGGACTATTCAAACAAGGCAGGGCCAAGGGAGGAAACTTTCTAAAATGGAACAAGCAGCAGAAGCACAGTACTTTTGCAGAAGAAATTCCCTTCCCAGCACTTGGCTTAAGGAAAAAACCTCATGTTTCTATGAGAGACTTGAGTTCATGTCTACTACTGGGTACCAGACATCTGAACATTTAGACTATTGGCTTTCCAGGCTCACGCTATTCAAACCGGAAAGTGAAACTATTCTAACAGAAGGGATGATTGCAAGAAATGTTTCTGTTTACACCACGACTGCCGACCATCCATCATTCTTACCTTGCACCTGTCCAAAGGCCTTCCTCCATCTGCGCTCCGGCAACTCTCACCCAGGCAAGGGCAGGGATGGAGGCTCTTGCCACAAGTAGCCCAAGCGTAGACATCTTCCTCATCCTGCTACTCCACTGCTGACGTCAGGGTATTCCCTGGAGCTGCAAACACCTGCCTTTGCTGCTCGAGGATCTTCTCTAGCACCATGCAAAACCCCTCCTCCTATGGCAGTGCTGCAGCATCCTGCGAGCCATGGACTGGAACTGGCACCTCCAGCAAAGTTGCTCCTGGGAAACATCCCTCAGCCATTCCCTTACTGCAATGAGCTGGACTCCTACTCCTCTGCAATGCTCTTCCTGGACAGGTGCATCCTCAGCAATGAGACGGTTCTGCTGAGAGCCACGGCTCTGAGGGAGCAGCCAGTCCTGCCCAATGGTTGTCCTCCGTCACCACTCCTGCAGCTCCCACGGAGGCACTGGGAGCCTTGGACACTCTTGCCACAAGTAGCCCAAGCGTGGACATCTTCCTCATCCTGCTCCTCCACTGCTGACGGCAGGGAATTCCCTGGTGCTCCCAACATCTGCCTTTCCTGCTCGAGGATCGTGTCTGGCAGCTCTCTGAGCCTCTTCAACTTTGGCAGCGCCACAGCATCCTAGGAGTCATATACTGGCAACTGGCACCTCCAGGACACTTGCTGCTCCTAGGATGCTTTTCTCTGGGAAAATCTTCTTGCACACGACCTTGCTGCCGATTTTACTTCTAGGCCTTTCGTGGCCATCTGCATTCTCAGCCACAAGAAGCTTCTGATGATCGACATGGCTCTGGGAGAGCAGGGACCCCTGTCTGTGGACAAAGAAAACAAAGACAACTTGTAAGATTAAAACCTGGAGCTTCTAGTTAGAAGAGAAAGGACTATTCAATCAAGGCAGGGCCAAGGGAGGAAACTTTCTAAAATGGAACAAGCAGCAGAAGCACAGTAGTTTTGCAGAAGAAATTCCCCTCCCCGCACTTGGCTTAAGGAAAAAGCATGATGTTTCTATGAGAGACTTGAGTTCATGTCTACTATTGGATAGCAGACATCTGAACATTTAGACTACTGGCTTTCCAGGCTCACGCAATTCAAACCGGAATGTCAAACTATTTCAAAAGCTAGAGATGCTTCGAAGAAATGTTTCTGTATTCACCACAACTGGGGACCATGCATCATTCTTACCTTGCACCTGTCCAAAGGCCTTCCTCCGTCTCCAGTCCTGCCGCTCTCACGGAGGCACTGGGAGCCTTGGACACTCTTGCCACAAGTAGCCCAAGCGTGGACATCTTCCTCATCCTGCTCCTCCACTGCTGACGTCAGGGAATTCCCTGGAGCTCCAAACATCTGCCTTTCCAGCTGGAGGATCATGTCTGGCAGCTCTCTGAGCCTCTTCACCTCTGGTAGCGCCACAGCATCCTAGGAGTCATATACTGGCAACTGGCACCTCCAGGACACTTGCTGCTCCTAGGATGCTTTTCTCTGGGAAAATCTTCTTGCACACGACATTGCTGCCGATTTTACTTCTAGGCCTTTCGTGGCCATCTGCATCCTCAGCCACAAGCAGCTTCTGATGATCAACAGGGCTCTGGGAGAGCAGGGACTCCTGTCTGTGGACAAAGAAAACAAAGACAACTTGTAAGAAGAAAACCTGGAGCTTCTAGATAGAAGAGAAAGGACTATTCAATCAAGGCAGGGACAAAGCAGGAAACTTTCTAAAATGGAACAAGCAGCAGAAGCAGAGCAGTTTTGCAGAAGAAATTCCCCTCCCAGCACTTGGCTTAAGGAAAAAGCCTGATGTTTCTATGAGAGACTTGAGTTCATGTCTACTATTGGGTTCCAGACATCTGAACATTTAGACTATTGGCTTTCCAGGCTCACACTATTCAAACCGGAAAGTGAAACTACTCTAAAAGCTAGAGGCGATTGCAAGAAATGTTTCTGCTCACACCACGACTGCCGACCATGCATCATTCTTACCTTGCACCTGTCCAAAGGCCTTCCTCCGTCTGCGCTCTGGCAACTCTCACCCAAGCTCGGGCAGGGATGGAGGCTCTTGCCACAAGTAGCCCAAGCCTGGAGATATTCCTCATCCTGATCTTCCACTGCTGACATCTAGGAATTCCCTGGAGCTGCAAACACTTGCCTTTGCTGCTCGAGGATCTTCTCTAGCACCATGCCAAATGCCTTCTCCTATGGCAGTGCTGCAGCATCCTGCGAGCCATGGACTGGAACTGGCACCTTCAGCATAGTTGCTCCTGGGAAACATCCTTCAGCCATTCCCTTACTGCAATGAGCTGGACTCCTACACCTTTGCAAGGCTCTTCCTGGATAGGTGCATCCTCAGCAATGAGACGGTTCTGCTGAGAGCCACGGCTCTGAGGGAGCAGCCAGTCCTGCCCAAAGGCCTTCCTCCGTCACCAGTCCTGCAGCTCCCACGGAGGCACTGGGAGCCTTGGACACTCTTGCCACAAGTAGCCCAAGCGTCGAGATCTTCCTCATCCTGCTCCTCCACTGCTGACATCAGGGAATTCCCTGGAGCTCCCAACATCTGCCTTTCCTGCTCGAGGATCGTGTCTGGCAGCTCTCTGAGCCTCTTACACTTTGGAAGCGCAACAGCATCCTAGGAGTCATATACTGGCAACTGGCACCTCCAGGACACTTGCTGCTCCTAGGATGCTTTTCTCTGGGAAAATCTTCTTGCACACAACCTTGCTGCAGATTTTACTTCTAGGCCTTTTGTGGCCATCTGCATCCGCAGCCACAAGCAGCTTCTGATGATCGACATGGCTCTGGGAGAGCAGGGACTCCTGTCTGTGGACAAAGAAAACAAAGACAACTTGTAAGAAGAAAACCTGGAGCTTCTAGTTAGAAGAGAAAGGACTATTCAATCAAGGCAGAGCCAAGGGAGGAAACTTTCTAAAATGGAACAAGCAGCAGAAGCACAGCAGTATTGCAGAAGAAATTCCCCTCCCAGCACTTGGCTTAAGGAAAACGCCTGATGTTTCTATGAGAGACTTGAGTTCATGTCTACTATTGGGTACCAGACATCTGAACATTTAGACTATTGGCTTTCCAGGCTCACGCTATTCAAACCGGAAAGTGAAACTACTCTAACAGTAGGGATGATTGCAAGAAATGTTTCTGTTTACACCACGACTGCCGACCATGCATCATTCTTACCTTGCACCTGTCCAAAGGCCTTCCTCCGTCTGCGCTCTGGCAACTCTCACCCAGGCAAGGGCAAGGATGGAGGCTCTTGCCACAAGTAGCCCAAGCGTGGACATCTTCCTCATCCTGCTACTCCACTGCTGACGTCAGGGTATTCCCTGGAGCTGCAAACACCTGCCTTTGCGGCTCGAGGATCTTCTCTAGCACCATGCCAAACCCCTTCTCCTATGGCAGTGCTGCAGCATCCTGCGAGCCATGGACTGGAACTGGCACCTTCAGCATAGTTGCTCCTGGGAAACATCATTCAGCCATTCCCTTACTGCAATGAGCTGGACTCCTACTCCTCTGCAAGGCTCTTCCTGGACAGGTGCATCCTCAGCAATGAGACGGTTCTGCTGAGAGCCATGGCTCTGAGGGAGCAGCCAGTCCTGTCCAAAGGCCTTCCTCTGACTCCACTCCTGCAGCTCCCACGGAGGCACTGGGAGCCTTGGACACTCTTGCCACAAGTAGCCCAAGCGTCGAGATCTTCCTCATCCTGCTCCTCCACTGCTGACATCAGGGAATTCCCTGGTGCTCCCAACATCTGCCTTTCCTGCTCGAGGATCGTGTCTGGCAGCTCTCTGAGCCTCTTCGCCTTTGGCAGCGCCACAGCATCCTGAGAGTCATATACTGGAAACTGGCAGCTACAGGACACTTGCTGCTCCTAGGATGCTTTTCTCTGGGAAAATCTTCTTGGACACGACATTGCTCCAGTTTTTACTTCTAGGCCTTTCGTGGCCATCTGCATCCTCAGCCACAAGCAGCTTCTGATGATCAACAGGGCTCTGGGAGAGCAGGGACTCCTGTCTGTGGACAAAGAAAACAAAGACAACTTGTAAGAAGAAAACCTGGAGCTTCTAGATAGAAGACAAAGGACTATTCAATCAAGGCAGGGCCAAGGGAGGAAACTTTCTAAAATGGAACAAGCAGCAGAAGCACAGCAGTATTGCAGAAGAAATTCCCTTCCCAGCACTTGGCTTAAGGAAAAAACCTCATGTTTCTATGAGAGACTTGAGTTCATGTCTACTACTGGGAACCAGACATCTGAACATTTAGACTATTGGCTTTCCAGGCTCACGCTATTCAAACCGGAAAGTGAAACTACTCTAACAGTAAGGATGATTGCAAGAAATGTTTCTGTTTACACCACGACTGCCGACCATGCATCATTCTTACCTTGCACCTGTCCAAAGGCCTTCCTCCATCTGCGCTCCGGCAACTCTCACCCAGGCAAGGGCAGGGATGGAGGCTCTTGCCACAAGTAGCCCAAGCGTGGACATCTTCCTCATCCTGCTACTCCACTGCTGACGTCAGGGTATTCCCTGGAGCTGCAAACACCTGCCTTTGCTGCTCGAGGATCTTCTCTAGCACCATGCAAAACCCCTTCTCCTAAGGCAGAGCTGCAGCATCCTGCGAGCCACGGACTGGAACTGGCACCTCCAGCAAAGTTGCTCCTGGGAAACATCCCTCAGCCATTCCCTTACTGCAATGAGCTGGACTCCTACTCCTCTGCAATGCTCTTCCTGGACAGGTGCATCCTCAGCAATGAGACAGTTCTGCTGAGAGCCACAGCTCTGAGGAAGCAGCCAGTCCTGCCCAATGGTTGCCCTCTGTCACCAGTCCTGCAGCTCCCACGGAGGCACTGGGAGCCTTGGACACTCTTGCCACAAGTAGCCCAAGCGTGGACATCTTCCTCATCCTGCTCCTCCACTGCTGACGTCAGGGAATTCCCTGGTGCTCCCAACATCTGCCTTTCCTGCTGGAGGATCGTGTCTGGCAGATCTCTGAGCCTCTTTGCCTTTGGCAGCGCCACAGCATCCTAGGAGTCATATACTGGCAACTGGCACCTCCAGGACACTTGCTGCTCCTAGGATGCTTTCCTCTAGGAAAAACTTCTTGCACACGTCCTTGCTCCAGTTTTTACTCCTAGGCCTTTCGTGGCCATCTGCATTCTCAGCCACAAGAAGCTTCTGATGATCGACATGGCTCTGGGAGAGCAGGGACCCCTGTCTGTGGACAAAGAAAACAAAGACAACTTGTAAGATTAAAACCTGGAGCTTCTAGTTAGAAGAGAAAGGACTATTCAATCAAGGCAGGGCCAAGGGAGGAAACTTTCTAAAATGGAACAAGCAGCAGAAGCACAGTAGTTTTGCAGAAGAAATTCCCCTCCCCGCACTTGGCTTAAGGAAAAAGCATGATGTTTCTATGAGAGACTTGAGTTCATGTCTACTATTGGATAGCAGACATCTGAACATTTAGACTACTGGCTTTCCAGGCTCACGCAATTCAAACCGGAATGTCAAACTATTTCAAAAGCTAGAGATGCTTCGAAGAAATGTTTCTGTATTCACCACAACTGGGGACCATGCATCATTCTTACCTTGCACCTGTCCAAAGGCCTTCCTCCGTCTCCAGTCCTGCCGCTCTCACGGAGGCACTGGGAGCCTTGGACACTCTTGCCACAAGTAGCCCAAGCGTGGACATCTTCCTCATCCTGCTCCTCCACTGCTGACGTCAGGGAATTCCCTGGAGCTCCAAACATCTGCCTTTCCAGCTGGAGGATCATGTCTGGCAGCTCTCTGAGCCTCTTCACCTCTGGTAGCGCCACAGCATCCTAGGAGTCATATACTGGCAACTGGCACCTCCAGGACACTTGCTGCTCCTAGGATGCTTTTCTCTGGGAAAATCTTCTTGCACACGACATTGCTGCCGATTTTACTTCTAGGCCTTTCGTGGCCATCTGCATCCTCAGCCACAAGCAGCTTCTGATGATCAACAGGGCTCTGGGAGAGCAGGGACTCCTGTCTGTGGACAAAGAAAACAAAGACAACTTGTAAGAAGAAAACCTGGAGCTTCTAGATAGAAGAGAAAGGACTATTCAATCAAGGCAGGGACAAAGCAGGAAACTTTCTAAAATGGAACAAGCAGCAGAAGCAGAGCAGTTTTGCAGAAGAAATTCCCCTCCCAGCACTTGGCTTAAGGAAAAAGCCTGATGTTTCTATGAGAGACTTGAGTTCATGTCTACTATTGGGTTCCAGACATCTGAACATTTAGACTATTGGCTTTCCAGGCTCACACTATTCAAACCGGAAAGTGAAACTACTCTAAAAGCTAGAGGCGATTGCAAGAAATGTTTCTGCTCACACCACGACTGCCGACCATGCATCATTCTTACCTTGCACCTGTCCAAAGGCCTTCCTCCGTCTGCGCTCTGGCAACTCTCACCCAAGCTCGGGCAGGGATGGAGGCTCTTGCCACAAGTAGCCCAAGCCTGGAGATATTCCTCATCCTGATCTTCCACTGCTGACATCTAGGAATTCCCTGGAGCTGCAAACACTTGCCTTTGCTGCTCGAGGATCTTCTCTAGCACCATGCCAAATGCCTTCTCCTATGGCAGTGCTGCAGCATCCTGCGAGCCATGGACTGGAACTGGCACCTTCAGCATAGTTGCTCCTGGGAAACATCCTTCAGCCATTCCCTTACTGCAATGAGCTGGACTCCTACACCTTTGCAAGGCTCTTCCTGGATAGGTGCATCCTCAGCAATGAGACGGTTCTGCTGAGAGCCACGGCTCTGAGGGAGCAGCCAGTCCTGCCCAAAGGCCTTCCTCCGTCCTGCAGTCCTCCAGTCCTGCAGCTCCCACGGAGGCACTGGGAGCCTTGGACACTCTTGCCACAAGTAGCCCAAGCGTCGAGATCTTCCTCATCCTGCTCCTCCACTGCTGACATCAGGGAATTCCCTGGAGCTCCCAACATCTGCCTTTCCTGCTGGAGGATCGTGTCTGGCAGCTCTCTGAGCCTCTTACACTTTGGAAGCGCAACAGCATCCTAGGAGTCATATACTGGCAACTGGCACCTCCAGGACACTTGCTGCTCCTAGGATGCTTTTCTCTGGGAAAATCTTCTTGCACACAACCTTGCTGCAGATTTTACTTCTAGGCCTTTTGTGGCCATCTGCATCCGCAGCCACAAGCAGCTTCTGATGATCGACATGGCTCTGGGAGAGCAGGGACTCCTGTCTGTGGACAAAGAAAACAAAGACAACTTGTAAGAAGAAAACCTGGAGCTTCTAGTTAGAAGAGAAAGGACTATTCAATCAAGGCAGAGCCAAGGGAGGAAACTTTCTAAAATGGAACAAGCAGCAGAAGCACAGCAGTATTGCAGAAGAAATTCCCCTCCCAGCACTTGGCTTAAGGAAAAAGCATGATGTTTCTATGAGAGACTTGAGTTCATGTCTACTATTGGGTACCAGACATCTGAATATTTGGACTATTGGCTTTCCAGGCTCACGCTATTCAAACCGGAAAGTGAAACTACTCTAACAGTAGGGATGATTGCAAGAAATGTTTCTGCTCGCACCACGACTGCCGACCATGCATCATTCTTACCTTGCACCTGTCCAAAGGCCTTCCTCCGTCTGCGCTCCGGCAACTCTCACCCAGGCAAGGGCAAGGATGGAGGCCCTTGCCACAAGTAGCCCAAGCGTGGACATCTTCCTCATCCTGCTACTCCACTGCTGACGTCAGGGTATTCCCTGGAGCTGCAAACACCTGCCTTTGCTGCTCGAGGACCTTCTCTAGCACCATGCCAAACCCCTTCTCCTATGGCAGTGCTGCAGCATCCTGCGAGCCATGGACTGGAACTGGCACCTTCAGCATAGTTGCTCCTGGGAAACATCATTCAGCCATTCCCTTACTGCAATGAGCTGGACTCCTACTCCTCTGCAAGGCTCTTCCTGGACAGGTGCATCCTCAGCAATGAGACGGTTCTGCTGAGAGCCATGGCTCTGAGGGAGCAGCCAGTCCTGTCAAAAGGCCTTCCTCTGACTCCACTCCTGCAGCTCCCACGGAGGCACTGGGAGCCTTGGACACTCTTGCCACAAGTAGCCCAAGCGTGGACATCTTCCTCATCCTGCTCCTCCACTGCTGACGTCAGGGAATTCCCTGGAGCTCCTAAAATCTGCCTTTCCTGCTCGAGGATCGTGTCTGGCAGCTCTCTGAGCCTCTTCGCCTTTGGCAGCGCCACAGCATCCTGAGAGTCATATACTGGAAACTGGCAGCTACAGGACACTTGCTGCTCCTAGGATGCTTTTCTCTGGGAAAATCTTTTTGGACACGACATTGCTCCAGTTTTTACTTCTAGGCCTTTCGTGGCCATCTGCATCCGCAGCCACAAGCAGCTTCTGATGATCGACATGGCTCTGGGAAAACAGGGACTCCTGTCTGTGGACAAAGAAAACAAAGACAACTTGTAAGAAGAAAACCTGGAGCTTCTAGATAGAAGACAAAGGACTATTCAATCAAGGCAGGGCCAAGGGAGGAAACTTTCTAAAATGGAACAAGCAGCAGAAGCACAGTAGTTTTGCAGAAGAAATTCCCTTCCCAGCACTTGGCTTAAGGAAAAAACCTCATGTTTCTATGAGAGACTTGAGTTCATGTCTACTACTGGGTACCAGACATCTGAACATTTAGACTATTGGCTTTCCAGGCTCACGCTATTCAAACCGGAAAGTGAAACTACTCTAACAGTAAGGATGATTGCAAGAAATGTTTCTGTTTACACCACGACTGCCGACCATGCATCATTCTTACCTTCCACCTGTCCAAAAGCCTTCCTCCATCTGCGCTCCGGCAACTCTCACCCAGGCAAGGGCAGGGATGGAGGCTCTTGCCACAAGTAGCCCAAGCGTAGACATCTTCCTCATCCTGCTACTCCACTGCTGACGTCAGGGTATTCCCTGGAGCTGCAAACACCTGCCTTTGCTGCTCGAGGATCTTCTCTAGCATCATGCAAAACCCCTTCTCCTATGGCAGTGCTGCAGCATCCTGCGAGCCACGGACTGGAACTGGCACCTCCAGCAAAGTTGCTCCTGGGAAACATCCCTCAGCCATTCCCTTACTGCAATGAGCTGGACTCCTACTCCTCTGCAATGCTCTTCCTGGACAGGTGCATCCTCAGCAATGAGACGGTTCTGCTGAGAGCCACAGCTCTGAGGGAGCAGCCAGTCCTGCCCAATGGTTGCCCTCTGTCACCAGTCCTGCAGCTCCCACGGAGGCACTGGGAGCCTTGGACACTCTTGCCACAAGTAGCCCAAGCGTGGACATCTTCCTCATCCTGCTCCTCCACTGCTGACGGCAGGGAATTCCCTGGTGCTCCAAACATCTGCCTTTCCTGCTGGAGGATCGTGTCTGGCAGATCTCTGAGCCTCTTTGCCTTTGGCAGCGCCACAGCATCCTAGGAGTCATATACTGGCAACTGGCACCTCCAGGACACTTGCTGCTCCTAGGATGCTTTTCTCTGGGAAAATCTTCTTGCACACGACCTTGCTGCCGATTTTACTTCTAGGCCTTTCGTGGCCATCTGCATTCTCAGCCACAAGAAGCTTCTGATGATCGACATGGCTCTGGGAGAGCAGGGACCCCTGTCTGTGGACAAAGAAAACAAAGACAACTTGTAAGATTAAAACCTGGAGCTTCTAGTTAGAAGAGAAAGGACTATTCAATCAAGGCAGGGCCAAGGGAGGAAACTTTCTAAAATGGAACAAGCAGCAGAAGCACAGTAGTTTTGCAGAAGAAATTCCCCTCCCCGCACTTGGCTTAAGGAAAAAGCATGATGTTTCTATGAGAGACTTGAGTTCATGTCTACTATTGGATAGCAGACATCTGAACATTTAGACTACTGGCTTTCCAGGCTCACGCAATTCAAACCGGAATGTCAAACTATTTCAAAAGCTAGAGATGCTTCGAAGAAATGTTTCTGTATTCACCACAACTGGGGACCATGCATCATTCTTACCTTGCACCTGTCCAAAGGCCTTCCTCCGTCTCCAGTCCTGCCGCTCTCACGGAGGCACTGGGAGCCTTGGACACTCTTGCCACAAGTAGCCCAAGCGTGGACATCTTCCTCATCCTGCTCCTCCACTGCTGACGTCAGGGAATTCCCTGGAGCTCCAAACATCTGCCTTTCCAGCTGGAGGATCATGTCTGGCAGCTCTCTGAGCCTCTTCACCTCTGGTAGCGCCACAGCATCCTAGGAGTCATATACTGGCAACTGGCACCTCCAGGACACTTGCTGCTCCTAGGATGCTTTTCTCTGGGAAAATCTTCTTGCACACGACATTGCTGCCGATTTTACTTCTAGGCCTTTCGTGGCCATCTGCATCCTCAGCCACAAGCAGCTTCTGATGATCAACAGGGCTCTGGGAGAGCAGGGACTCCTGTCTGTGGACAAAGAAAACAAAGACAACTTGTAAGAAGAAAACCTGGAGCTTCTAGATAGAAGAGAAAGGACTATTCAATCAAGGCAGGGCCAAAGCAGGAAACTTTCTAAAATGGAACAAGCAGCAGAAGCAGAGCAGTTTTGCAGAAGAAATTCCCCTCCCAGCACTTGGCTTAAGGAAAAAGCCTGATGTTTCTATGAGAGACTTGAGTTCATGTCTACTATTGGGTTCCAGACATCTGAACATTTAGACTATTGGCTTTCCAGGCTCACACTATTCAAACCGGAAAGTGAAACTACTCTAAAAGCTAGAGGCGATTGCAAGAAATGTTTCTGCTCACACCACGACTGCCGACCATGCATCATTCTTACCTTGCACCTGTCCAAAGGCCTTCCTCCGTCTGCGCTCTGGCAACTCTCACCCAAGCTCGGGCAGGGATGGAGGCTCTTGCCACAAGTAGCCCAAGCCTGGAGATATTCCTCATCCTGATCTTCCACTGCTGACATCTAGGAATTCCCTGGAGCTGCAAACACTTGCCTTTGCTGCTCGAGGATCTTCTCTAGCACCATGCCAAATGCCTTCTCCTATGGCAGTGCTGCAGCATCCTGCGAGCCATGGACTGGAACTGGCACCTTCAGCATAGTTGCTCCTGGGAAACATCCTTCAGCCATTCCCTTACTGCAATGAGCTGGACTCCTACACCTTTGCAAGGCTCTTCCTGGATAGGTGCATCCTCAGCAATGAGACGGTTCTGCTGAGAGCCACGGCTCTGAGGGAGCAGCCAGTCCTGCCCAAAGGCCTTCCTCCGTCACCAGTCCTGCAGCTCCCACGGAGGCACTGGGAGCCTTGGACACTCTTGCCACAAGTAGCCCAAGCGTCGAGATCTTCCTCATCCTGCTCCTCCACTGCTGACATCAGGGAATTCCCTGGAGCTCCCAACATCTGCCTTTCCTGCTCGAGGATCGTGTCTGGCAGCTCTCTGAGCCTCTTACACTTTGGAAGCGCAACAGCATCCTAGGAGTCATATACTGGCAACTGGCACCTCCAGGACACTTGCTGCTCCTAGGATGCTTTTCTCTGGGAAAATCTTGCACACGACCTTGCTCCAGATTTTACTTCTAGGCCTTTTGTGGCCATCTGCATCCGCAGCCACAAGCAGCTTCTGATGATCGACATGGCTCTGGGAGAGCAGGGACTCCTGTCTGTGGACAAAGAAAACAAAGACAACTTGTAAGATTAAAACCTGGAGCTTCTAGTTAGAAGAGAAAGGACTATTCAATCAAGGCAGGGCCAAGGGAGGAAACTTTCTAAAATGGAACAAGCAGCAGAAGCACAGTAGTTTTGCAGAAGAAATTCCCCTCCCCGCACTTGGCTTAAGGAAAAAGCATGATGTTTCTATGAGAGACTTGAGTTCATGTCTACTATTGGATAGCAGACATCTGAACATTTAGACTACTGGCTTTCCAGGCTCACGCAATTCAAACCGGAATGTCAAACTATTTCAAAAGCTAGAGATGCTTCGAAGAAATGTTTCTGTATTCACCACAACTGGGGACCATGCATCATTCTTACCTTGCACCTGTCCAAAGGCCTTCCTCCGTCTCCAGTCCTGCCGCTCTCACGGAGGCACTGGGAGCCTTGGACACTCTTGCCACAAGTAGCCCAAGCGTGGACATCTTCCTCATCCTGCTCCTCCACTGCTGACGTCAGGGAATTCCCTGGAGCTCCAAACATCTGCCTTTCCAGCTGGAGGATCATGTCTGGCAGCTCTCTGAGCCTCTTCACCTCTGGTAGCGCCACAGCATCCTAGGAGTCATATACTGGCAACTGGCACCTCCAGGACACTTGCTGCTCCTAGGATGCTTTTCTCTGGGAAAATCTTCTTGCACACGACATTGCTGCCGATTTTACTTCTAGGCCTTTCGTGGCCATCTGCATCCTCAGCCACAAGCAGCTTCTGATGATCAACAGGGCTCTGGGAGAGCAGGGACTCCTGTCTGTGGACAAAGAAAACAAAGACAACTTGTAAGAAGAAAACCTGGAGCTTCTAGATAGAAGAGAAAGGACTATTCAATCAAGGCAGGGCCAAGGGAGGAAACTTTCTAAAATGGAACAAGCAGCAGAAGCAGAGCAGTTTTGCAGAAGAAATTCCCCTCCCAGCACTTGGCTTAAGGAAAAAGCCTGATGTTTCTATGAGAGACTTGAGTTCATGTCTACTATTGGGTACCAGACATCTGAACATTTAGACTATTGGCTTTCCAGGCTCACACTATTCAAACCGGAAAGTGAAACTACTCTAAAAGCTAGAGGCGATTGCAAGAAATGTTTCTGCTCGCACCACGACTGCCGACCATGCATCATTCTTACCTTGCACCTGTCCAAAGGCCTTCCTCCGTCTGCGCTCTGGCAACTCTCACCCAAGCTCGGGCAGGGATGGAGGCTCTTGCCACAAGTAGCCCAAGCCTGGAGATATTCCTCATCCTGATCTTCCACTGCTGACATCTAGGAATTCCCTGGAGCTGCAAACACTTGCCTTTGCTGCTCGAGGATCTTCTCTAGCACCATGCCAAATGCCTTCTCCTATGGCAGTGCTGCAGCATCCTGCGAGCCATGGACTGGAACTGGCACCTTCAGCATAGTTGCTCCTGGGAAACATCCTTCAGCCATTCCCTTACTGCAATGAGCTGGACTCCTACACCTTTGCAAGGCTCTTCCTGGATAGGTGCATCCTCAGCAATGAGACGGTTCTGCTGAGAGCCACGGCTCTGAGGGAGCAGCCAGTCCTGCCCAAAGGCCTTCCTCCGTCACCAGTCCTGCAGCTCCCACGGAGGCACTGGGAGCCTTGGACACTCTTGCCACAAGTAGCCCAAGCGTCGAGATCTTCCTCATCCTGCTCCTCCACTGCTGACGGCAGGGAATTCCCTGGAGCTCCCAACATCTGCCTTTCCTGCTCGAGGATCGTGTCTGGCAGCTCTCTGAGCCTCTTACACTTTGGAAGCGCAACAGCATCCTAGGAGTCATATACTGGCAACTGGCACCTCCAGGACACTTGCTGCTCCTAGGATGCTTTTCTCTGGGAAAATCTTCTTGCACACAACCTTGCTGCAGATTTTACTTCTAGGCCTTTTGTGGCCATCTGCATCCGCAGCCACAAGCAGCTTCTGATGATCGACATGGCTCTGGGAGAGCAGGGACTCCTGTCTGTGGACAAAGAAAACAAAGACAACTTGTAAGAAGAAAACCTGGAGCTTCTAGTTAGAAGAGAAAGGACTATTCAATCAAGGCAGAGCCAAGGGAGGAAACTTTCTAAAATGGAACAAGCAGCAGAAGCACAACAGTATTGCAGAAGAAATTCCCCTCCCAGCACTTGGCTTAAGGAAAACGCCTGATGTTTCTATGAGAGACTTGAGTTCATGTCTACTATTGGGTACCAGACATCTGAATATTTGGACTATTGGCTTTCCAGGCTCACGCTATTCAAACCGGAAAGTGAAACTACTCTAACAGTAGGGATGATTGCAAGAAATGTTTCTGCTCGCACCACGACTGCCGACCATGCATCATTCTTACCTTGCACCTGTCCAAAGGCCTTCCTCCGTCTGCGCTCCGGCAACTCTCACCCAGGCAAGGGCAAGGATGGAGGCCCTTGCCACAAGTAGCCCAAGCGTGGACATCTTCCTCATCCTGCTACTCCACTGCTGACGTCAGGGTATTCCCTGGAGCTGCAAACACCTGCCTTTGCTGCTCGAGGACCTTCTCTAGCACCATGCCAAACCCCTTCTCCTATGGCAGTGCTGCAGCATCCTGCGAGCCATGGACTGGAACTGGCACCTTCAGCATAGTTGCTCCTGGGAAACATCATTCAGCCATTCCCTTACTGCAATGAGCTGGACTCCTACTCCTCTGCAAGGCTCTTCCTGGACAGGTGCATCCTCAGCAATGAGACGGTTCTGCTGAGAGCCATGGCTCTGAGGGAGCAGCCAGTCCTGTCAAAAGGCCTTCCTCTGACTCCACTCCTGCAGCTCCCACGGAGGCACTGGGAGCCTTGGACACTCTTGCCACAAGTAGCCCAAGCGTGGACATCTTCCTCATCCTGCTCCTCCACTGCTGACATCAGGGAATTCCCTGGAGCTCCTAAAATCTGCCTTTCCTGCTCGAGGATCGTGTCTGGCAGCTCTCTGAGCCTCTTCGCCTTTGGCAGCGCCACAGCATCCTGAGAGTCATATACTGGAAACTGGCAGCTACAGGACACTTGCTGCTCCTAGGATGCTTTTCTCTGGGAAAATCTTTTTGGACACGACATTGCTCCAGTTTTTACTTCTAGGCCTTTCGTGGCCATCTGCATCCGCAGCCACAAGCAGCTTCTGATGATCGACATGGCTCTGGGAAAACAGGGACTCCTGTCTGTGGACAAAGAAAACAAAGACAACTTGTAAGAAGAAAACCTGGAGCTTCTAGATAGAAGACAAAGGACTATTCAATCAAGGCAGGGCCAAGGGAGGAAACTTTCTAAAATGGAACAAGCAGCAGAAGCACAGTAGTTTTGCAGAAGAAATTCCCTTCCCAGCACTTGGCTTAAGGAAAAAACCTCATGTTTCTATGAGAGACTTGAGTTCATGTCTACTACTGGGTACCAGACATCTGAACATTTAGACTATTGGCTTTCCAGGCTCACGCTATTCAAACCGGAAAGTGAAACTACTCTAACAGTAAGGATGATTGCAAGAAATGTTTCTGTTTACACCACGACTGCCGACCATGCATCATTCTTACCTTCCACCTGTCCAAAAGCCTTCCTCCATCTGCGCTCCGGCAACTCTCACCCAGGCAAGGGCAGGGATGGAGGCTCTTGCCACAAGTAGCCCAAGCGTAGACATCTTCCTCATCCTGCTACTCCACTGCTGACGTCAGGGTATTCCCTGGAGCTGCAAACACCTGCCTTTGCTGCTCGAGGATCTTCTCTAGCATCATGCAAAACCCCTTCTCCTATGGCAGCGCTGCAGCATCCTGCGAGCCACGGACTGGAACTGGCACCTCCAGCAAAGTTGCTCCTGGGAAACATCCCTCAGCCATTCCCTTACTGCAATGAGCTGGACTCCTACTCCTCTGCAATGCTCTTCCTGGACAGGTGCATCCTCAGCAATGAGACAGTTCTGCTGAGAGCCACAGCTCTGAGGGAGCAGCCAGTCCTGCCCAATGGTTGCCCTCTGTCACCAGTCCTGCAGCTCCCACGGAGGCACTGGGAGCCTTGGACACTCTTGCCACAAGTAGCCCAAGCGTGGACATCTTCCTCATCCTGCTCCTCCACTGCTGACGGCAGGGAATTCCCTGGTGCTCCAAACATCTGCCTTTCCTGCTGGAGGATCGTGTCTGGCAGATCTCTGAGCCTCTTTGCCTTTGGCAGCGCCACAGCATCCTAGGAGTCATATACTGGCAACTGGCACCTCCAGGACACTTGCTGCTCCTAGGATGCTTTTCTCTGGGAAAATCTTCTTGCACACGACCTTGCTGCCGATTTTACTTCTAGGCCTTTCGTGGCCATCTGCATCCTCAGCCACAAGAGGGTTCTGATGATCAACAGGGCTCTGGGAGAGCAGGGACTCCTGTCTGTGGACAAAGAAAACAAAGACAACTTGTAAGAAGAAAACCTGGAGCTTCTAGTTAGAAGAAAAAGGACTATTCAATCAAGGCAGGGCCAAAGGAGGAAACTTTCTAAAATGGAACAAGCAGCAGAAGCACAGTAGTTTTGCAGAAGAAATTCCCCTCCCAGCACTTGGCTTAAGGAAAAAGCCTGATGTTTCTATGAGAGACATGAGTTCATGTCTACTATTGGGTACCAGACATCTGAACACTTAGACTATTGGCTTTCCAGGCTCACGCTATTCAAACCGGAAAGTGAAACTACTCTAACAGTAGGGATGATTGCAAGAAATGTTTCTGTTTACACCACGACTGCCGACCATGCATCATTCTTACCTTGCACCTGTCCAAAGGCCTTCCTCCGTCTGCGCTCTGGCAACTCTCACCCAAGCTCGGGCAGGGATGGAGGCTCTTGCCACAAGTAGCCCAAGCCTGGAGATATTCCTCATCCTGATCTTCCACTGCTGACATCTAGGAATTCCCTGGAGCTGCAAACACTTGCATTTGCTGCTCGAGGATCTTCTCTAGCATCATGCCAAACGCCTTCTCCTATGGCAGTGCTGCAGCATCCTGCAAGTCACGGACTGGAACTGGCACCTCCAGCAAAGTTGCTCCGGGGAAACATCCCTCAGCCATTCCCTTACTGCAATGAGCTGGACTCCTACTCCTCTGCAATGCTCTTCCTGGACAGGTGCATCCTCAGCAATGAGACGGTTCTGCTGAGAGCCGCGGCTCTGAGGGAGCAGCCAGTCCTGCCCAAAGGCCTTCCTCCGCCTCCAGTCCCGCAGCTCCCACGGAGGCACTGGGAGCCTTGGACACTCTTGCCACAAGTAGCCCAAGCGTCGAGATCTTCCTCATCCTGCTCCTCCACTGCTGACGGCAGGGAATTCCCTGGAGCTGCAAACACCTGCCTTTGCTGCTCGAGGATCGTGTCTGGCAGCTCTCTGAGCCTCTTCACCTTTGGCTGCGCCACAGCATCCTAGGAGTCATATACTGGCAACTGGCACCTCCAGTACACTTGCTGCTCCTAGGATGCTTTTCTCTGGGAAAATCTTGCACACGACCTTGCTCCAGATTTTACTTCTAGGCCTTTTGTGGCCATCTGCATCCGCAGCCACAAGCAGCTTCTGATGATCGACATGGCTCTGGGAGAGCAGGGACTCCTGTCTGTGGACAAAGAAAACAAAGACAACTTGTAAGATTAAAACCTGGAGCTTCTAGTTAGAAGAGAAAGGACTATTCAATCAAGGCAGGGCCAAGGGAGGAAACTTTCTAAAATGGAACAAGCAGCAGAAGCACAGTACTTTTGCAGAAGAAATTCCCCTCCCAGCACTTGGCTTAAGGAAAAAGCATGATGTTTCTATGAGAGACTTGAGTTCATGTCTACTATTGGATAGCAGACATCTGAACATTTAGACTACTGGCTTTCCAGGCTCACGCAATTCAAACCGGAATGTCAAACTATTTCAAAAGCTAGAGATGGTTCGAAGAAATGTTTCTGTACTCACCACAACTGGGGACCATGCATCATTCTTACCTTGCACCTGTCCAAAGGCCTTCCTCCGTCTCCAGTCCTGCCGCTCTCACGGAGGCACTGGGAGCCTTGGACACTCTTGCCACAAGTAGCCCAAGCATGGACATCTTCCTCATCCTGCTCCTCCACTGCTGACGTCAGGGAATTCCCTGGAGCTCCAAACATCTGCCTTTCCAGCTAGAGGATCATGTCTGGCAGCTCTCTGAGCCTCTTCATCTTTGGCAGCGCCACAGCATCCTAGGAGTCATATACTGGCAACTGGCACCTCCAGGACACTTGCTGCTCCTAGGATGCTTTTCTCTGGGAAAATTTTCTTGGACACGACCTTGCTGCCGATTTTACTTCTAGGCCTTTCGTGGCCATCTGCATCCTCAGCCACAAGCAGGTTCTGATGATCAACAGGGCTCTGGGAGAGCAGGGACTCCTGTCTGTGGACAAAGAAAACAAAGACAACTTGTAAGAAGAAAACCTGGAGCTTCTAGATAGAAGAGAAAGGACTATTCAATCAAGGCAGGGCCAAGGGAGGAAACTTTCTAAAATGGAACAAGCAGCAGAAGCAGAGCAGTTTTGCAGAAGAAATTCCCCTCCCAGCACTTGGCTTAAGGAAAAAGCCTGATGTTTCTATGAGAGACTTGAGTTCATGTCTACTATTGGGTACCAGACATCTGAACATTTAGACTATTGGCTTTCCAGGCTCACACTATTCAAACCGGAAAGTGAAACTACTCTAAAAGCTAGAGGCGATTGCAAGAAATGTTTCTGCTCGCACCACGACTGCCGACCATGCATCATTCTTACCTTGCACCTGTCCAAAGGCCTTCCTCCGTCTGCGCTCTGGCAACTCTCACCCAAGCTCGGGCAGGGATGGAGGCTCTTGCCACAAGTAGCCCAAGCCTGGAGATATTCCTCATCCTGATCTTCCACTGCTGACATCTAGGAATTCCCTGGAGCTGCAAACACCTGCCTTTGCTGCTCGAGGATCTTCTCTAGCACCATGCCAAATGCCTTCTCCTATGGCAGTGCTGCAGCATCCTGCGAGCCATGGACTGGAACTGGCACCTTCAGCATAGTTGCTCCTGGGAAACATCCTTCAGCCATTCCCTTACTGCAATGAGCTGGACTCCTACACCTTTGCAAGGCTCTTCCTGGATAGGTGCATCCTCAGCAATGAGACGGTTCTGCTGAGAGCCACGGCTCTGAGGGAGCAGCCAGTCCTGCCCAAAGGCCTTCCTCCGTCACCAGTCCTGCAGCTCCCACGGAGGCACTGGGAGCCTTGGACACTCTTGCCACAAGTAGCCCAAGCGTCGAGATCTTCCTCATCCTGCTCCTCCACTGCTGACGGCAGGGAATTCCCTGGAGCTCCCAACATCTGCCTTTCCTGCTCGAGGATCGTGTCTGGCAGCTCTCTGAGCCTCTTACACTTTGGAAGCGCAACAGCATCCTAGGAGTCATATACTGGCAACTGGCACCTCCAGGACACTTGCTGCTCCTAGGATGCTTTTCTCTGGGAAAATCTTCTTGCACACAACCTTGCTGCAGATTTTACTTCTAGGCCTTTTGTGGCCATCTGCATCCGCAGCCACAAGCAGCTTCTGATGATCGACATGGCTCTGGGAGAGCAGGGACTCCTGTCTGTGGACAAAGAAAACAAAGACAACTTGTAAGAAGAAAACCTGGAGCTTCTAGTTAGAAGAGAAAGGACTATTCAATCAAGGCAGAGCCAAGGGAGGAAACTTTCTAAAATGGAACAAGCAGCAGAAGCACAGCAGTATTGCAGAAGAAATTCCCCTCCCAGCACTTGGCTTAAGGAAAACGCCTGATGTTTCTATGAGAGACTTGAGTTCATGTCTACTATTGGGTACCAGACATCTGAATATTTGGACTATTGGCTTTCCAGGCTCACGCTATTCAAACCGGAAAGTGAAACTACTCTAACAGTAGGGATGATTGCAAGAAATGTTTCTGCTCGCACCACGACTGCCGACCATGCATCATTCTTACCTTGCACCTGTCCAAAGGCCTTCCTCCGTCTGCGCTCCGGCAACTCTCACCCAGGCAAGGGCAAGGATGGAGGCCCTTGCCACAAGTAGCCCAAGCGTGGACATCTTCCTCATCCTGCTACTCCACTGCTGACGTCAGGGTATTCCCTGGAGCTGCAAACACCTGCCTTTGCTGCTCGAGGACCTTCTCTAGCACCATGCCAAACCCCTTCTCCTATGGCAGTGCTGCAGCATCCTGCGAGCCATGGACTGGAACTGGCACCTTCAGCATAGTTGCTCCTGGGAAACATCATTCAGCCATTCCCTTACTGCAATGAGCTGGACTCCTACTCCTCTGCAAGGCTCTTCCTGGACAGGTGCATCCTCAGCAATGAGACGGTTCTGCTGAGAGCCATGGCTCTGAGGGAGCAGCCAGTCCTGTCAAAAGGCCTTCCTCTGACTCCACTCCTGCAGCTCCCACGGAGGCACTGGGAGCCTTGGACACTCTTGCCACAAGTAGCCCAAGCGTGGACATCTTCCTCATCCTGCTCCTCCACTGCTGACATCAGGGAATTCCCTGGAGCTCCTAAAATCTGCCTTTCCTGCTCGAGGATCGTGTCTGGCAGCTCTCTGAGCCTCTTCGCCTTTGGCAGCGCCACAGCATCCTGAGAGTCATATACTGGAAACTGGCAGCTACAGGACACTTGCTGCTCCTAGGATGCTTTTCTCTGGGAAAATCTTTTTGGACACGACATTGCTCCAGTTTTTACTTCTAGGCCTTTCGTGGCCATCTGCATCCGCAGCCACAAGCAGCTTCTGATGATCGACATGGCTCTGGGAAAACAGGGACTCCTGTCTGTGGACAAAGAAAACAAAGACAACTTGTAAGAAGAAAACCTGGAGCTTCTAGATAGAAGACAAAGGACTATTCAATCAAGGCAGGGCCAAGGGAGGAAACTTTCTAAAATGGAACAAGCAGCAGAAGCACAGTAGTTTTGCAGAAGAAATTCCCTTCCCAGCACTTGGCTTAAGGAAAAAACCTCATGTTTCTATGAGAGACTTGAGTTCATGTCTACTACTGGGTACCAGACATCTGAACATTTAGACTATTGGCTTTCCAGGCTCACGCTATTCAAACCGGAAAGTGAAACTACTCTAACAGTAAGGATGATTGCAAGAAATGTTTCTGTTTACACCACGACTGCCGACCATGCATCATTCTTACCTTCCACCTGTCCAAAAGCCTTCCTCCATCTGCGCTCCGGCAACTCTCACCCAGGCAAGGGCAGGGATGGAGGCTCTTGCCACAAGTAGCCCAAGCGTAGACATCTTCCTCATCCTGCTACTCCACTGCTGACGTCAGGGTATTCCCTGGAGCTGCAAACACCTGCCTTTGCTGCTCGAGGATCTTCTCTAGCATCATGCAAAACCCCTTCTCCTATGGCAGCGCTGCAGCATCCTGCGAGCCACGGACTGGAACTGGCACCTCCAGCAAAGTTGCTCCTGGGAAACATCCCTCAGCCATTCCCTTACTGCAATGAGCTGGACTCCTACTCCTCTGCAATGCTCTTCCTGGACAGGTGCATCCTCAGCAATGAGACAGTTCTGCTGAGAGCCACAGCTCTGAGGGAGCAGCCAGTCCTGCCCAATGGTTGCCCTCTGTCACCAGTCCTGCAGCTCCCACGGAGGCACTGGGAGCCTTGGACACTCTTGCCACAAGTAGCCCAAGCGTGGACATCTTCCTCATCCTGCTCCTCCACTGCTGACGGCAGGGAATTCCCTGGTGCTCCAAACATCTGCCTTTCCTGCTGGAGGATCGTGTCTGGCAGATCTCTGAGCCTCTTTGCCTTTGGCAGCGCCACAGCATCCTAGGAGTCATATACTGGCAACTGGCACCTCCAGGACACTTGCTGCTCCTAGGATGCTTTTCTCTGGGAAAATCTTCTTGCACACGACCTTGCTGCCGATTTTACTTCTAGGCCTTTCGTGGCCATCTGCATCCTCAGCCACAAGCAGGTTCTGATGATCAACAGGGCTCTGGGAGAGCAGGGACTCCTGTCTGTGGACAAAGAAAACAAAGACAACTTGTAAGAAGAAAACCTGGAGCTTCTAGTTAGAAGAAAAAGGACTATTCAATCAAGGCAGGGCCAAAGGAGGAAACTTCCTAAAATGGAACAAGCAGCAGAAGCACAGTAGTTTTGCAGAAGAAATTCCCCTCCCAGCACTTGGCTTAAGGAAAAAGCCTGATGTTTCTATGAGAGACATGAGTTCATGTCTACTATTGGGTACCAGACATCTGAACACTTAGACTATTGGCTTTCCAGGCTCACGCTATTCAAACCGGAAAGTGAAACTACTCTAACAGTAGGGATGATTGCAAGAAATGTTTCTGTTTACACCACGACTGCCGACCATGCATCATTCTTACCTTGCACCTGTCCAAAGGCCTTCCTCCGTCTGCGCTCTGGCAACTCTCACCCAAGCTCGGGCAGGGATGGAGGCTCTTGCCACAAGTAGCCCAAGCCTGGAGATATTCCTCATCCTGATCTTCCACTGCTGACATCTAGGAATTCCCTGGAGCTGCAAACACTTGCATTTGCTGCTCGAGGATCTTCTCTAGCATCATGCCAAACGCCTTCTCCTATGGCAGTGCTGCAGCATCCTGCAAGTCACGGACTGGAACTGGCACCTCCAGCAAAGTTGCTCCGGGGAAACATCCCTCAGCCATTCCCTTACTGCAATGAGCTGGACTCCTACTCCTCTGCAATGCTCTTCCTGGACAGGTGCATCCTCAGCAATGAGACGGTTCTGCTGAGAGCCGCGGCTCTGAGGGAGCAGCCAGTCCTGCCCAAAGGCCTTCCTCCGCCTCCAGTCCCGCAGCTCCCACGGAGGCACTGGGAGCCTTGGACACTCTTGCCACAAGTAGCCCAAGCGTCGAGATCTTCCTCATCCTGCTCCTCCACTGCTGACGGCAGGGAATTCCCTGGAGCTGCAAACACCTGCCTTTGCTGCTCGAGGATCGTGTCTGGCAGCTCTCTGAGCCTCTTCACCTTTGGCTGCGCCACAGCATCCTAGGAGTCATATACTGGCAACTGGCACCTCCAGTACACTTGCTGCTCCTAGGATGCTTTTCTCTGGGAAAATCTTGCACACGACCTTGCTCCAGATTTTACTTCTAGGCCTTTTGTGGCCATCTGCATCCGCAGCCACAAGCAGCTTCTGATGATCGACATGGCTCTGGGAGAGCAGGGACTCCTGTCTGTGGACAAAGAAAACAAAGACAACTTGTAAGATTAAAACCTGGAGCTTCTAGTTAGAAGAGAAAGGACTATTCAATCAAGGCAGGGCCAAGGGAGGAAACTTTCTAAAATGGAACAAGCAGCAGAAGCACAGTACTTTTGCAGAAGAAATTCCCCTCCCAGCACTTGGCTTAAGGAAAAAGCATGATGTTTCTATGAGAGACTTGAGTTCATGTCTACTATTGGATAGCAGACATCTGAACATTTAGACTACTGGCTTTCCAGGCTCACGCAATTCAAACCGGAATGTCAAACTATTTCAAAAGCTAGAGATGCTTCGAAGAAATGTTTCTGTACTCACCACAACTGGGGACCATGCATCATTCTTACCTTGCACCTGTCCAAAGGCCTTCCTCCGTCTCCAGTCCTGCCGCTCTCACGGAGGCACTGGGAGCCTTGGACACTCTTGCCACAAGTAGCCCAAGCATGGACATCTTCCTCATCCTGCTCCTCCACTGCTGACGTCAGGGAATTCCCTGGAGCTCCAAACATCTGCCTTTCCAGCTAGAGGATCATGTCTGGCAGCTCTCTGAGCCTCTTCATCTTTGGCAGCGCCACAGCATCCTAGGAGTCATATACTGGCAACTGGCACCTCCAGGACACTTGCTGCTCCTAGGATGCTTTTCTCTGGGAAAATTTTCTTGGACACGACCTTGCTGCCGATTTTACTTCTAGGCCTTTCGTGGCCATCTGCATCCTCAGCCACAAGCAGGTTCTGATGATCAACAGGGCTCTGGGAGAGCAGGGACTCCTGTCTGTGGACAAAGAAAACAAAGACAACTTGTAAGAAGAAAACCTGGAGCTTCTAGTTAGAAGACAAAGGACTATTCAATCAAGGCAGGGCCAAAGCAGGAAACTTTCTAAAATGGAACAAGCAGCAGAAGCAGAGCAGTTTTGCAGAAGAAATTCCCCTCCCAGCACTTGGCTTAAGGAAAAAGCCTGATGTTTCTATGAGAGACTTGAGTTCATGTCTACTATTGGGTACCAGACATCTGAACATTTAGACTATTGGCTTTCCAGGCTCACGCTATTCAAACCGGAAAGTGAAACTACTCTAACAGTAGGGATGATTGCAAGAAATGTTTCTGTTTACACCACGACTGCCGACCATGCATCATTCTTACCTTGCACCTGTCCAAAGGCCTTCCTCCGTCTGCGCTCTGGCAACTCTCACCCAAGCTCGGGCAGGGATGGAGGCTCTTGCCACAAGTAGCCCAAGCCTGGAGATATTCCTCATCCTGATCTTCCACTGCTGACATCTAGGAATTCCCTGGAGCTGCAAACACCTGCCTTTGCTGCTCGAGGATCTTCTCTAGCACCATGCCAAATGCCTTCTCCTATGGCAGTGCTGCAGCATCCTGCGAGCCATGGACTGGAACTGGCACCTTCAGCATAGTTGCTCCTGGGAAACATCCTTCAGCCATTCCCTTACTGCAATGAGCTGGACTCCTACTCCTTTGCAAGGCTCTTCCTGGATAGGTGCATCCTCAGCAATGAGACGGTTCTGCTGAGAGCCACGGCTCTGAGGGAGCAGCCAGTCCTGCCCAAAGGCCTTCCTCCGTCTCCACTCCTGCAGCTCCCACGGAGGCACTGGGAGCCTTGGACACGCTTGCCACAAGTAGCCCAAGCGTGGACATCTTCCTCATCCTGCTCCGCCACTGCTGACATCAGGGAATTCCCTGGAGCTCCCAACATGTGCCTTTCCTGCTCGAGGATCGTGTCTGGCAGCTCTCTGAGCCTCTTACATTTTGGAAGCGCAACAGCATCCTAGGAGTCCTATACTGGCAACTGGCAGCTCCAGGACACTTGCTGCTCCTAGGATGCTTTTCTCTGGGAAAATCTTCTTGCACACAACCTTGCTGCAGATTTTACTTCTAGGCCTTTCGTGGCCATCTGCATCCACGGCCACAAGCAGCTTCTGATGATCGACATGGCTCTGGGAGAGCAGGGACTCCTGTCTGTGGACAAAGAAAACAAAGACAACTTGTAAGAAGAAAACCTGGAGCTTCTAGATAGAAGACAAAGGACTATTCAATCAAGGCAGGGCCAAGGGAGGAAACTTTCTAAAATGGAACAAGCAGCAGAAGCACAGTACTTTTGCAGAAGAAATTCCCTTCCCAGCACTTGGCTTAAGGAAAAAACCTCATGTTCCTATGAGAGACTTGAGTTCATGTCTACTACTGGGTACCAGACATCTGAACATTTAGACTATTGGCTTTCCAGGCTCACGCTATTCAAACCTGAAAGTGAAACTACTCTAACAGTAAGGATGATTGCAAGAAATGTTTCTGTTTACACCACGACTGCCGACCATCCATCATTCTTACCTTGCACCTGTCCGAAGGCCTTCCTCCATCTGCGCTCCGGCAACTCTCACCCAGGCAAGGGCAGGGATGGAGGCTCTTGCCACAAGTAGCCCAAGCGTGGACATCTTCCTCATCCTGCTACTCCACTGCTGACGTCAGGGTATTCCCTGGAGCTGCAAAAACCTGCCTTTGCTGCTCGAGGACCTTCTCTAGCACCATGCAAAACCCCTTCTCCTATGGCAGTGCTGCAGCATCCTGCGAGCCACGGACTGGAACTGGCACCTCCAGCAAAGTTGCTCCTGGGAAACATCCCTCAGCCATTCCCTTACTGCAATGAGCTGGACTCCTACTCCTCTGCAATGCTCTTCCTGGACAGGTGCATCCTCAGCAATGAGACGGTTCTGCTGAGAGCCACGGCTCTGAGGGAGCAGCCAGTCCTGCCCAATGGTTGTCCTCCGTCACCAGTCCTGCAGCTCCCACGGAGGCACTGGGAGCCTTGGACACTCTTGCCACAAGTAGCCCAAGCATGGAGATCTTCCTCATCCTGCTCCTCCACTGCTGACGTCAGGGAATTCCCTGGTGCTCCCAACATCTGCCTTTCCTGCTCGAGGATCGTGTCTGGCAGCTCTCTGAGCCTCTTTGCCTTTGGCAGCGCCACAGCATCCTAGGAGTCATATACTGGCAACTGGCACCTCCAGGACACTTGCTGCTCCTAGGATGCTTTTCTCTGGGAAAATCTTCTTGGACACGACATTGCTCCAGTTTTTACTTCTAGGCCTTTCGTGGCCATCTGCATGCGCAGCCACAAGCAACTTCTGATGATCGACATGGCTCTGGGAGAGCAGGGACTCCTGTCTGTGGACAAAGAAAACAAAGACAACTTGTAAGAAGAAAACCTGGAGCTTCTAGATAGAAGACAAAGGACTATTCAATCAAGGAAGGGCCAAGGGAGGAAACTTTCTAAAATGGAACAAGCAGCAGAAGCACAGTAGTTTTGCAGAAGAAATTCCCCTGCCAGCACTTGGCTTAAGGAAAAAGCCTGATGTTTCTATGAGAGACTTGAGTTCATGTCTACTACTGGGTACCAGACATCTGAACATTTAGACTATTGGCTTTCCATGCTCACGCTATTCAAACCGGAAAGTGAAACTACTCTAACAGTAGGGATGATTGCAAGAAATGTTTCTGTTTACACCACGACTGCCGACCATGCATCATTCTTACCTTGCACCTGTCCAAAGGCCTTCCTCCGTCTGCGCTCTGGCAACTCTCACCCAAGGTCGGGCAGGGATGGAGGCTCGTGCCACAAGTAGCCCAAGCGCGGACATCTTCCTCATCCTGATCTTCCACTGCTGACATCTAGGAATTCCCTGGAGCTGCAAACACTTGCCTTTGCTGCTCAAGGATCTTCTCTAGCACCATGCCAAATGCCTTCTCCTATGGCAGCGCTGCAGCATCCTGCGACTCACGGACTGGAACTGGCACCTCCAGCAAAGTTGCTCCTGGGAAACATCCCTCAGCCATTCCCTTACTGCAATGAGCTGGACTCCTACTCCTTTGCAAGGCTCTTCCTGGACAGGTGCATCCTCAGCAATGAGACGGTTCTGCTGAGAGCCATGGCTCTGAGGGAGCAGCGAGTCCTGTCCAAAGGCCTTCCTCTGACTCCACTCCTGCAGCTCCCACGGAGGCACTGGGAGCCTTGGACACTCTTGCCACAAGTAGCCCAAGCGTGGACATCTTCCTCATCCTGCTCCTCCACTGCTGACGTCAGGGAATTCCCTGGAGCTGCAAACACCTGCCTTTGCTGCTGGAGGATCATGTCTGGCAGCTCTCTGAGCCTCTTCATCTTTGGCTGCGCCACAGCATCCTAGGAGTCATATACTGGCAACTGGCACCTCCAGGACACTTGCTGCTCCTAGGATGCTTTTCTCTGGGAAAATCTTTTTGGACACGACATTGCTCCAGATTTTACTTCTAGGTCTTTCGTGGCCATGTGCATCCGCAGCCACAAGCAGCTTCTGATGATCGACATGGCTCTGGGAGAGCAGGGACTCCTGTCTGTGGACAAAGAAAACAAAGACAACTTGTAAGAAGAAAACCTGGAGCTTCTAGATAGAAGAGAAAGGACTATTCAATCAAGGCAGGGCCAAAGCAGGAAACTTTCTAAAATGGAACAAGCAGCAGAAGCACAGTAGTTTTGCAGAAGAAATTCCCCTCCCAGCACTTGGCTTAAGGAAAAAGTCTGATGTTTCTATGAGAGACTTGAGTTCATGTCTACTATTGGATAGCAGACATCTGAACATTTAGACTACTGGCTTTCCAGGCTCACGCAATTCAAACCGGAATGTCAAACTATTTCAAAAGCTAGAGATGCTTGGAAGAAATGTTTCTGTACTCACCACAACTGGGGACCATGCATCATTCTTACCTTGCACCTGTCCAAAGGCCTTCCTCCGTCTCCAGTCCTGCCGCTCTCACGGAGGCACTGGGAGCCTCGGACACTCTTGCCACAAGTAGCCCAAGCGGGGACATCTTCCTCATCCTGCTCCTCCACTGCTGACGTCAGGGAATTCCCTGGAGCTCCCAACATCTGCCTTTCCAGCTGGAGGATCATGTCTGGCAGCTCTCTGAGCCTCTTCAACTTTGGCAGCGCCACAGCATCCTAGGAGTCATATACTGGCAACTGGCACCTCCAGGACACTTGCTGCTCCTAGGATGCTTTTCTCTGGGAAAATCTTCTTGCATACAACCTTGCTCCAGTTTTTACTTCTAGGCCTTTCGTGGCCATCTGCATCCACGGCCACAAGCAGGTTCTGATGATCAACAGGGCTCTGGGAGAGCAGGGACTCCTGTCTGTGGACAAAGAAAACAAAGACAACTTGTAAGATTAAAACCTGGAGCTTCTAGTTAGAAGAGAAAGGACTATTCAATCAAGGCAGGGCCAAGGGAGGAAACTTTCTAAAATGGAACAAGCAGCAGAAGCACAGTAGATTTGCAGAAGATATTCCCCTCCCAGCACTTGGCTTAAGGAAAAAACCTCATGTTTCTATGAGAGACTTGAGTTCATGTCTACTATAGGGTAGCAGACATCTGAACATTTAGACTATCGGCTTTCCAGGCTCACGCTATTCAAACCGGAAAGTGAAACTACTCTAAAAGCTAGAGGCGATTGCAAGAAATGTTTCTGCTCGCACCACGACTGCCGACCATGCATCATTCTTACCTTGCACCTGTCCAAAGGCCTTCCTCCGTCTGCGCTCTGGCAACTCTCACCCAAGCTCGGGCAGGGATGGAGGCTCTTGCCACAAGTAGCCCAAGCCTGGAGATATTCCTCATCCTGATCTTCCACTGCTGACATCTAGGAATTCCCTGGAGCTGCAAACACCTGCCTTTGCTGCTCGAGGATCTTCTCTAGCACCATGCCAAATGCCTTCTCCTATGGCAGTGCTGCAGCATCCTGCGAGCCATGGACTGGAACTGGCACCTTCAGCATAGTTGCTCCTGGGAAACATCCTTCAGCCATTCCCTTACTGCAATGAGCTGGACTCCTACTCCTTTGCAAGGCTCTTCCTGGATAGGTGCATCCTCAGCAATGAGACGGTTCTGCTGAGAGCCACGGCTCTGAGGGAGCAGCCAGTCCTGCCCAAAGGCCTTCCTCCGTCTCCACTCCTGCAGCTCCCACGGAGGCACTGGGAGCCTTGGACACGCTTGCCACAAGTAGCCCAAGCGTGGACATCTTCCTCATATTGCTCCGCCACTGCTGACATCAGGGAATTCCCTGGAGCTCCCAACATCTGCCTTTCCTGCTCGAGGATCGTGTCTGGCAGCTCTCTGAGCCTCTTACATTTTGGAAGCGCAACAGCATCCTAGGAGTCCTATACTGGCAACTGGCAGCTCCAGGACACTTGCTGCTCCTAGGATGCTTTTCTCTGGGAAAATCTTCTTGCACACAACCTTGCTGCAGATTTTACTTCTAGGCCTTTCGTGGCCATCTGCATCCACGGCCACAAGCAGCTTCTGATGATCGACATGGCTCTGGGAGAGCAGGGACTCCTGTCTGTGGACAAAGAAAACAAAGACAACTTGTAAGAAGAAAACCTGGAGCTTCTAGTTAGAAGAGAAAGGACTATTCAATCAAGGCAGAGCCAAGGGAGGAAACTTTCTAAAATGGAACAAGCAGCAGAAGCACAGCAGTATTGCAGAAGAAATTCCCCTCCCAGCACTTGGCTTAAGGAAAAAGCCTGATGTTTCTATGAGAGACTTGAGTTCATGTCTACTATTGGGTTCCAGACATCTGAACATTTAGACTATTGGCTTTCCAGGCTCACGCTATTCAAACCGGAAAGTGAAACTACTCTAACAGTAGGGATGATTGCAAGAAATGTTTCTGTTTACACCACGACTGCCGACCATGCATCATTCTTACCTTGCACCTGTCCAAAGGCCTTCCTCCATCTGCGCTCCGGCAACTCTCACCCAGGCAAGGGCAGGGATAGAGGCTCTTGCCACAAGTAGCCCAAGCGTGCACATCTTCCTCATCCTGCTACTCCACTGCTGACGTCAGGGTATTCCCTGGAGCTGCAAACACCTGCCTTTGCTGCTCGAGGACCTTCTCTAGCACCATGCCAAACCCCTTCTCCTATGGCAGTGCTGCAGCATCCTGCGAGCCATGGACTAGAACTGGCACCTTCAGCATAGTTGCTCCTGGGAAACATCATTCAGCCATTCCCTTACTGCAATGAGCTGGACTCCTACTCCTTTGCAAGGCTCTTCCTGGACAGGTGCATCCTCAGCAATGAGACGGTTCTGCTGAGAGCCATGGCTCTGAGGGAGGAGGCAGTCCTGTCCAAAGGCCTTCCTCTGACTCCACTCCTGCAGCTCTCACGGAGGCACTGGGAGCCTTGGACACTCTTGCCACAAGTAGCCCAAGCGTGGACATCTTCCTCATCCTGCTCCTCCACTGCTGACATCAGGGAATTCCCTGGAGCTCCTAAAATCTGCCTTTCCTGCTCGAGGATCGTGTCTGGCAGCTCTCTGATCCTCTTCGCCTTTGGCAGCGCCACAGCATCCTGAGAGTCATATACTGGAAACTGGCAGCTACATGACACTTGCCGCTCCTAGGATGCTTTTCTCTGGGAAAATCTTCTTGGACACGACATTGCTCCAGTTTTTACTTCTAGGCCTTTCGTGGCCATCTGCATTCTCAGCCACAAGCAGGTTCTGATGATCGACATGGCTCTGGGAGAGCAGGGACTCCTGTCTGTGGACAAAGAAAACAAAGACAACTTGTAAGAAGAAAACCTGGAGCTTCTAGTTAGAAGAGAAAGGACTATTCAAACAAGGCAGGGCCAAGGGAGGAAACTTTCTAAAATGGAACAAGCAGCAGAAGCACAGTACTTTTGCAGAAGAAATTCCCTTCCCAGCACTTGGCTTAAGGAAAAAACCTCATGTTTCTATGAGAGACTTGAGTTCATGTCTACTACTGGGTACCAGACATCTGAACATTTAGACTATTGGCTTTCCAGGCTCACGCTATTCAAACCGGAAAGTGAAACTATTCTAACAGAAGGGATGATTGCAAGAAATGTTTCTGTTTACACCACGACTGCCGACCATCCATCATTCTTACCTTGCACCTGTCCAAAGGCCTTCCTCCATCTGCGCTCCGGCAACTCTCACCCAGGCAAGGGCAGGGATGGAGGCTCTTGCCACAAGTAGCCCAAGCGTAGACATCTTCCTCATCCTGCTACTCCACTGCTGACGTCAGGGTATTCCCTGGAGCTGCAAACACCTGCCTTTGCTGCTCGAGGATCTTCTCTAGCACCATGCAAAACCCCTTCTCCTATGGCAGTGCTGCAGCATCCTGCGAGCCATGGACTGGAACTGGCACCTCCAGCAAAGTTGCTCCTGGGAAACATCCCTCAGCCATTCCCTTACTGCAATGAGCTGGACTCCTACTCCTCTGCAATGCTCTTCCTGGACAGGTGCATCCTCAGCAATGAGACGGTTCTGCTGAGAGCCACGGCTCTGAGGGAGCAGCCAGTCCTGCCCAATGGTTGTCCTCCGTCACCACTCCTGCAGCTCCCACGGAGGCACTGGGAGCCTTGGACACTCTTGCCACAAGTAGCCCAAGCGTGGACATCTTCCTCATCCTGCTCCTCCACTGCTGACGGCAGGGAATTCCCTGGTGCTCCCAACATCTGCCTTTCCTGCTCGAGGATCGTGTCTGGCAGCTCTCTGAGCCTCTTCAACTTTGGCAGCGCCACAGCATCCTAGGAGTCATATACTGGCAACTGGCACCTCCAGGACACTTGCTGCTCCTAGGATGCTTTTCTCTGGGAAAATCTTCTTGCACACGACCTTGCTGCCGATTTTACTTCTAGGCCTTTCGTGGCCATCTGCATTCTCAGCCACAAGAAGCTTCTGATGATCGACATGGCTCTGGGAGAGCAGGGACCCCTGTCTGTGGACAAAGAAAACAAAGACAACTTGTAAGATTAAAACCTGGAGCTTCTAGTTAGAAGAGAAAGGACTATTCAATCAAGGCAGGGCCAAGGGAGGAAACTTTCTAAAATGGAACAAGCAGCAGAAGCACAGTAGTTTTGCAGAAGAAATTCCCCTCCCAGCACTTGGCTTAAGGAAAAAGCATGATGTTTCTATGAGAGACTTGAGTTCATGTCTACTATTGGATAGCAGACATCTGAACATTTAGACTACTGGCTTTCCAGGCTCACGCAATTCAAACCGGAATGTCAAACTATTTCAAAAGCTAGAGATGCTTCGAAGAAATGTTTCTGTATTCACCACAACTGGGGACCATGCATCATTCTTACCTTGCACCTGTCCAAAGGCCTTCCTCCGTCTCCAGTCCTGCCGCTCTCACGGAGGCACTGGGAGCCTTGGACACTCTTGCCACAAGTAGCCCAAGCGTGGACATCTTCCTCATCCTGCTCCTCCACTGCTGACGTCAGGGAATTCCCTGGAGCTCCAAACATCTGCCTTTCCAGCTGGAGGATCATGTCTGGCAGCTCTCTGAGCCTCTTCACCTCTGGTAGCGCCACAGCATCCTAGGAGTCATATACTGGCAACTGGCACCTCCAGGACACTTGCTGCTCCTAGGATGCTTTTCTCTGGGAAAATCTTCTTGCACACGACATTGCTGCCGATTTTACTTCTAGGCCTTTCGTGGCCATCTGCATCCTCAGCCACAAGCAGCTTCTGATGATCAACAGGGCTCTGGGAGAGCAGGGACTCCTGTCTGTGGACAAAGAAAACAAAGACAACTTGTAAGAAGAAAACCTGGAGCTTCTAGATAGAAGAGAAAGGACTATTCAATCAAGGCAGGGCCAAAGCAGGAAACTTTCTAAAATGGAACAAGCAGCAGAAGCAGAGCAGTTTTGCAGAAGAAATTCCCCTCCCAGCACTTGGCTTAAGGAAAAAGCCTGAAGTTTCTATGAGAGACTTGAGTTCATGTCTACTATTGGGTTCCAGACATCTGAACATTTAGACTATTGGCTTTCCAGGCTTACACTATTCAAACCGGAAAGTGAAACTACTCTAAAAGCTAGAGGCGATTGCAAGAAATGTTTCTGCTCACACCACGACTGCCGACCATGCATCATTCTTACCTTGCACCTGTCCAAAGGCCTTCCTCCGTCTGCGCTCTGGCAACTCTCACCCAAGCTCGGGCAGGGATGGAGGCTCTTGCCACAAGTAGCCCAAGCCTGGAGATATTCCTCATCCTGATCTTCCACTGCTGACATCTAGGAATTCCCTGGAGCTGCAAACACTTGCCTTTGCTGCTCGAGGATCTTCTCTAGCACCATGCCAAATGCCTTCTCCTATGGCAGTGCTGCAGCATCCTGCGAGCCATGGACTGGAACTGGCACCTTCAGCATAGTTGCTCCTGGGAAACATCCTTCAGCCATTCCCTTACTGCAATGAGCTGGACTCCTACACCTTTGCAAGGCTCTTCCTGGATAGGTGCATCCTCAGCAATGAGACGGTTCTGCTGAGAGCCACGGCTCTGAGGGAGCAGCCAGTCCTGCCCAAAGGCCTTCCTCCGTCCTGCAGTCCTCCAGTCCTGCAGCTCCCACGGAGGCACTGGGAGCCTTGGACACTCTTGCCACAAGTAGCCCAAGCGTCGAGATCTTCCTCATCCTGCTCCTCCACTGCTGACATCAGGGAATTCCCTGGAGCTCCCAACATCTGCCTTTCCTGCTCGAGGATCGTGTCTGGCAGCTCTCTGAGCCTCTTACACTTTGGAAGCGCAACAGCATCCTAGGAGTCATATACTGGCAACTGGCACCTCCAGGACACTTGCTGCTCCTAGGATGCTTTTCTCTGGGAAAATCTTCTTGCACACGTCCTTGCTCCAGTTTTTACTCCTAGGCCTTTCGTGGCCATCTGCATTCTCAGCCACAAGCAGCTTCTGATGATCGACATGGCTCTGGGAGAGCAGGGACTCCTGTCTGTGGACAAAGAAAACAAAGACAACTTGTAAGAAGAAAACCTGGAGCTTCTAGTTAGAAAAAAAAGGACTATTCAATCAAGGCAGGGCCAAGGGAGGAAACTTTCTAAAATGGAACAAGCAGCAGAAGCACAGTAGTTTTGCAGAAGAAATTCCCCTCCCAGCACTTGGCTTAAGGAAAAAGCCTGATGTTTCTATGAGAGACTTGAGTTCATGTCTACTATTGGGTACCAGACATCTGAACATTTAGACTATTGGCTTTCCAGGCTCACGCTATTCAAACCGGAAAGTGAAACTACTCTAACAGTAGGGATGATTGCAAGAAATGTTTCTGTTTACACCACGACTGCCGACCATGCATCATTCTTACCTTGCACCTGTCCAAAGGCCTTCCTCCGTCTGCGCTCTGGCAACTCTCACCCAGGCAAGGGCAAGGATGGAGGCTCTTGCCACAAGTAGCCCAAGCGTGGACATCTTCCTCATCCTGCTACTCCACTGCTGACGTCAGGGTATTCCCTGGAGCTGCAAACACCTGCCTTTGCGGCTCGAGGATCTTCTCTAGCACCATGCCAAACCCCTTCTCCTATGGCAGTGCTGCAGCATCCTGCGAGCCATGGACTGGAACTGGCACCTTCAGCATAGTTGCTCCTGGGAAACATCCTTCAGCCATTCCCTTACTGCAATGAGCTGGACTCCTACTCCTTTGCAAGGCTCTTCCTGGACAGGTGCATCCTCAGCAATGAGACGGTTCTGCTGAGAGCCATGGCTCTGAGGGAGCAGCCAGTCCTGTCCAAAGGCCTTCCTCTGACTCCACTCCTGCAGCTCCCACGGAGGCACTGGGAGCCTTGGACACTCTTGCCACAAGTAGCCCAAGCGTCGAGATCTTCCTCATCCTGCTCCTCCACTGCTGACATCAGGGAATTCCCTGGTGCTCCCAACATCTGCCTTTCCTGCTCGAGGATCGTGTCTGGCAGCTCTCTGAGCCTCTTCGCCTTTGGCAGCGCCACAGCATCCTGAGAGTCATATACTGGAAACTGGCAGCTACAGGACACTTGCTGCTCCTAGGATGCTTTTCTCTGGGAAAATCTTCTTGGACACGACATTGCTCCAGTTTTTACTTCTAGGCCTTTCGTGGCCATCTGCATCCGCAGCCACAAGCAGCTTCTGATGATCGACATGGCTCTGGGAAAACAGGGACTCCTGTCTGTGGACAAAGAAAACAAAGACAACTTGTAAGAAGAAAACCTGGAGCTTCTAGATAGAAGAGAAAGGACTATTCAATCAAGGCAGGGCCAAGGGAGGAAACTTTCTAAAATGGAACAAGCAGCAGAAGCACAGCAGTATTGCAGAAGAAATTCCCTTCCCAGCACTTGGCTTAAGGAAAAAACCTCATGTTTCTATGAGAGACTTGAGTTCATGTCTACTACTGGGAACCAGACATCTGAACATTTAGACTATTGGCTTTCCAGGCTCACGCTATTCAAACCGGAAAGTGAAACTACTCTAACAGTAAGGATGATTGCAAGAAATGTTTCTGTTTACACCACGACTTCCGACCATGCATCATTCTTACCTTGCACCTGTCCAAAGGCCTTCCTCCATCTGCGCTCCGGCAACTCTCACCCAGGCAAGGGCAGGGATGGAGGCTCTTGCCACAAGTAGCCCAAGCGTGGACATCTTCCTCATCCTGCTACTCCACTGCTGACGTCAGGGTATTCCCTGGAGCTGCAAACACCTGCCTTTGCTGCTCGAGGATCTTCTCTAGCACCATGCAAAACCCCTTCTCCTAAGGCAGAGCTGCAGCATCCTGCGAGCCACGGACTGGAACTGGCACCTCCAGCAAAGTTGCTCCTGGGAAACATCCTTCAGCCATTCCCTTACTGCAATGAGCTGGACTCCTACTCCTCTGCAATGCTCTTCCTGGACAGGTGCATCCTCAGCAATGAGACAGTTCTGCTGAGAGCCACAGCTCTGAGGAAGCAGCCAGTCCTGCCCAATGGTTGCCCTCTGTCACCAGTCCTGCAGCTCCCACGGAGGCACTGGGAGCCTTGGACACTCTTGCCACAAGTAGCCCAAGCGTGGACATCTTCCTCATCCTGCTCCTCCACTGCTGACGTCAGGGAATTCCCTGGTGCTCCCAACATCTGCCTTTCCTGCTGGAGGATCGTGTCTGGCAGATCTCTGAGCCTCTTTGCCTTTGGCAGCGCCACAGCATCCTAGGAGTCATATACTGGCAACTGGCACCTCCAGGACACTTGCTGCTCCTAGGATGCTTTCCTCTAGGAAAAACTTCTTGCACACGTCCTTGCTCCAGTTTTTACTCCTAGGCCTTTCGTGGCCATCTGCATTCTCAGCCACAAGAAGCTTCTGATGATCGACATGGCTCTGGGAGAGCAGGGACCCCTGTCTGTGGACAAAGAAAACAAAGACAACTTGTAAGATTAAAACCTGGAGCTTCTAGTTAGAAGAGAAAGGACTATTCAATCAAGGCAGGGCCAAGGGAGGAAACTTTCTAAAATGGAACAAGCAGCAGAAGCACAGTAGTTTTGCAGAAGAAATTCCCCTCCCCGCACTTGGCTTAAGGAAAAAGCATGATGTTTCTATGAGAGACTTGAGTTCATGTCTACTATTGGATAGCAGACATCTGAACATTTAGACTACTGGCTTTCCAGGCTCACGCAATTCAAACCGGAATGTCAAACTATTTCAAAAGCTAGAGATGCTTCGAAGAAATGTTTCTGTATTCACCACAACTGGGGACCATGCATCATTCTTACCTTGCACCTGTCCAAAGGCCTTCCTCCGTCTCCAGTCCTGCCGCTCTCACGGAGGCACTGGGAGCCTTGGACACTCTTGCCACAAGTAGCCCAAGCGTGGACATCTTCCTCATCCTGCTCCTCCACTGCTGACGTCAGGGAATTCCCTGGAGCTCCAAACATCTGCCTTTCCAGCTGGAGGATCATGTCTGGCAGCTCTCTGAGCCTCTTCACCTTTGGCAGCGCCACAGCATCCTAGGAGTCATATACTGGCAACTGGCACCTCCAGGACACTTGCTGCTCCTAGGATGCTTTTCTCTGGGAAAATCTTCTTGCACACGACATTGCTGCCGATTTTACTTCTAGGCCTTTCGTGGCCATCTGCATCCTCAGCCACAAGCAGCTTCTGATGATCAACAGGGCTCTGGGAGAGCAGGGACTCCTGTCTGTGGACAAAGAAAACAAAGACAACTTGTAAGAAGAAAACCTGGAGCTTCTAGATAGAAGAGAAAGGACTATTCAATCAAGGCAGGGCCAAAGCAGGAAACTTTCTAAAATGGAACAAGCAGCAGAAGCAGAGCAGTTTTGCAGAAGAAATTCCCCTCCCAGCACTTGGCTTAAGGAAAAAGCCTGATGTTTCTATGAGAGACTTGAGTTCATGTCTACTATTGGGTTCCAGACATCTGAACATTTAGACTATTGGCTTTCCAGGCTCACACTATTCAAACCGGAAAGTGAAACTACTCTAAAAGCTAGAGGCGATTGCAAGAAATGTTTCTGCTCACACCACGACTGCCGACCATGCATCATTCTTGCCTTGCACCTGTCCAAAGGCCTTCCTCCGTCTGCGCTCTGGCAACTCTCACCCACGCTCGGGCAGGGATGGAGGCTCTTGCCACAAGTAGCCCAAGCCTGGAGATATTCCTCATCCTGATCTTCCACTGCTGACATCTAGGAATTCCCTGGAGCTGCAAACACTTGCCTTTGCTGCTCGAGGATCTTCTCTAGCACCATGCCAAATGCCTTCTCCTATGGCAGTGCTGCAGCATCCTGCGAGCCATGGACTGGAACTGGCACCTTCAGCATAGTTGCTCCTGGGAAACATCCTTCAGCCATTCCCTTACTGCAATGAGCTGGACTCCTACACCTTTGCAAGGCTCTTCCTGGATAGGTGCATCCTCAGCAATGAGACGGTTCTGCTGAGAGCCACGGCTCTGAGGGAGCAGCCAGTCCTGCCCAAAGGCCTTCCTCCGTCCTGCAGTCCTCCAGTCCTGCAGCTCCCACGGAGGCACTGGGAGCCTTGGACACTCTTGCCACAAGTAGCCCAAGCGTCGAGATCTTCCTCATCCTGCTCCTCCACTGCTGACATCAGGGAATTCCCTGGAGCTCCCAACATCTGCCTTTCCTGCTCGAGGATCGTGTCTGGCAGCTCTCTGAGCCTCTTACACTTTGGAAGCGCAACAGCATCCTAGGAGTCATATACTGGCAACTGGCACCTCCAGGACACTTGCTGCTCCTAGGATGCTTTTCTCTGGGAAAATCTTCTTGCACACGTCCTTGCTCCAGTTTTTACTCCTAGGCCTTTCGTGGCCATCTGCATTCTCAGCCACAAGCAGCTTCTGATGATCGACATGGCTCTGGGAGAGCAGGGACTCCTGTCTGTGGACAAAGAAAACAAAGACAACTTGTAAGAAGAAAACCTGGAGCTTCTAGTTAGAAAAAAAAGGACTATTCAATCAAGGCAGGGCCAAGGGAGGAAACTTTCTAAAATGGAACAAGCAGCAGAAGCACAGTAGTTTTGCAGAAGAAATTCCCCTCCCAGCACTTGGCTTAAGGAAAAAGCCTGATGTTTCTATGAGAGACTTGAGTTCATGTCTACTATTGGGTACCAGACATCTGAACATTTAGACTATTGGCTTTCCAGGCTCACGCTATTCAAACCGGAAAGTGAAACTACTCTAACAGTAGGGATGATTGCAAGAAATGTTTCTGTTTACACCACGACTGCCGACCATGCATCATTCTTACCTTGCACCTGTCCAAAGGCCTTCCTCCGTCTGCGCTCTGGCAACTCTCACCCAGGCAAGGGCAAGGATGGAGGCTCTTGCCACAAGTAGCCCAAGCGTGGACATCTTCCTCATCCTGCTACTCCACTGCTGACGTCAGGGTATTCCCTGGAGCTGCAAACACCTGCCTTTGCGGCTCGAGGATCTTCTCTAGCACCATGCCAAACCCCTTCTCCTATGGCAGTGCTGCAGCATCCTGCGAGCCATGGACTGGAACTGGCACCTTCAGCATAGTTGCTCCTGGGAAACATCCTTCAGCCATTCCCTTACTGCAATGAGCTGGACTCCTACTCCTTTGCAAGGCTCTTCCTGGACAGGTGCATCCTCAGCAATGAGACGGTTCTGCTGAGAGCCATGGCTCTGAGGGAGCAGCCAGTCCTGTCCAAAGGCCTTCCTCTGACTCCACTCCTGCAGCTCCCACGGAGGCACTGGGAGCCTTGGACACTCTTGCCACAAGTAGCCCAAGCGTCGAGATCTTCCTCATCCTGCTCCTCCACTGCTGACATCAGGGAATTCCCTGGTGCTCCCAACATCTGCCTTTCCTGCTCGAGGATCGTGTCTGGCAGCTCTCTGAGCCTCTTCGCCTTTGGCAGCGCCACAGCATCCTGAGAGTCATATACTGGAAACTGGCAGCTACAGGACACTTGCTGCTCCTAGGATGCTTTTCTCTGGGAAAATCTTCTTGGACACGACATTGCTCCAGTTTTTACTTCTAGGCCTTTCGTGGCCATCTGCATCCGCAGCCACAAGCAGCTTCTGATGATCGACATGGCTCTGGGAAAACAGGGACTCCTGTCTGTGGACAAAGAAAACAAAGACAACTTGTAAGAAGAAAACCTGGAGCTTCTAGATAGAAGAGAAAGGACTATTCAATCAAGGCAGGGCCAAGGGAGGAAACTTTCTAAAATGGAACAAGCAGCAGAAGCACAGCAGTATTGCAGAAGAAATTCCCTTCCCAGCACTTGGCTTAAGGAAAAAACCTCATGTTTCTATGAGAGACTTGAGTTCATGTCTACTACTGGGAACCAGACATCTGAACATTTAGACTATTGGCTTTCCAGGCTCACGCTATTCAAACCGGAAAGTGAAACTACTCTAACAGTAAGGATGATTGCAAGAAATGTTTCTGTTTACACCACGACTTCCGACCATGCATCATTCTTACCTTGCACCTGTCCAAAGGCCTTCCTCCATCTGCGCTCCGGCAACTCTCACCCAGGCAAGGGCAGGGATGGAGGCTCTTGCCACAAGTAGCCCAAGCGTGGACATCTTCCTCATCCTGCTACTCCACTGCTGACGTCAGGGTATTCCCTGGAGCTGCAAACACCTGCCTTTGCTGCTCGAGGATCTTCTCTAGCACCATGCAAAACCCCTTCTCCTAAGGCAGAGCTGCAGCATCCTGCGAGCCACGGACTGGAACTGGCACCTCCAGCAAAGTTGCTCCTGGGAAACATCCTTCAGCCATTCCCTTACTGCAATGAGCTGGACTCCTACTCCTCTGCAATGCTCTTCCTGGACAGGTGCATCCTCAGCAATGAGACAGTTCTGCTGAGAGCCACAGCTCTGAGGAAGCAGCCAGTCCTGCCCAATGGTTGCCCTCTGTCACCAGTCCTGCAGCTCCCACGGAGGCACTGGGAGCCTTGGACACTCTTGCCACAAGTAGCCCAAGCGTGGACATCTTCCTCATCCTGCTCCTCCACTGCTGACGTCAGGGAATTCCCTGGTGCTCCCAACATCTGCCTTTCCTGCTGGAGGATCGTGTCTGGCAGATCTCTGAGCCTCTTTGCCTTTGGCAGCGCCACAGCATCCTAGGAGTCATATACTGGCAACTGGCACCTCCAGGACACTTGCTGCTCCTAGGATGCTTTCCTCTAGGAAAAACTTCTTGCACACGTCCTTGCTCCAGTTTTTACTCCTAGGCCTTTCGTGGCCATCTGCATTCTCAGCCACAAGAAGCTTCTGATGATCGACATGGCTCTGGGAGAGCAGGGACCCCTGTCTGTGGACAAAGAAAACAAAGACAACTTGTAAGATTAAAACCTGGAGCTTCTAGTTAGAAGAGAAAGGACTATTCAATCAAGGCAGGGCCAAGGGAGGAAACTTTCTAAAATGGAACAAGCAGCAGAAGCACAGTAGTTTTGCAGAAGAAATTCCCCTCCCCGCACTTGGCTTAAGGAAAAAGCATGATGTTTCTATGAGAGACTTGAGTTCATGTCTACTATTGGATAGCAGACATCTGAACATTTAGACTACTGGCTTTCCAGGCTCACGCAATTCAAACCGGAATGTCAAACTATTTCAAAAGCTAGAGATGCTTCGAAGAAATGTTTCTGTATTCACCACAACTGGGGACCATGCATCATTCTTACCTTGCACCTGTCCAAAGGCCTTCCTCCGTCTCCAGTCCTGCCGCTCTCACGGAGGCACTGGGAGCCTTGGACACTCTTGCCACAAGTAGCCCAAGCGTGGACATCTTCCTCATCCTGCTCCTCCACTGCTGACGTCAGGGAATTCCCTGGAGCTCCAAACATCTGCCTTTCCAGCTGGAGGATCATGTCTGGCAGCTCTCTGAGCCTCTTCACCTTTGGCAGCGCCACAGCATCCTAGGAGTCATATACTGGCAACTGGCACCTCCAGGACACTTGCTGCTCCTAGGATGCTTTTCTCTGGGAAAATCTTCTTGCACACGACATTGCTGCCGATTTTACTTCTAGGCCTTTCGTGGCCATCTGCATCCTCAGCCACAAGCAGCTTCTGATGATCAACAGGGCTCTGGGAGAGCAGGGACTCCTGTCTGTGGACAAAGAAAACAAAGACAACTTGTAAGAAGAAAACCTGGAGCTTCTAGATAGAAGAGAAAGGACTATTCAATCAAGGCAGGGCCAAAGCAGGAAACTTTCTAAAATGGAACAAGCAGCAGAAGCAGAGCAGTTTTGCAGAAGAAATTCCCCTCCCAGCACTTGGCTTAAGGAAAAAGCCTGATGTTTCTATGAGAGACTTGAGTTCATGTCTACTATTGGGTTCCAGACATCTGAACATTTAGACTATTGGCTTTCCAGGCTCACACTATTCAAACCGGAAAGTGAAACTACTCTAAAAGCTAGAGGCGATTGCAAGAAATGTTTCTGCTCACACCACGACTGCCGACCATGCATCATTCTTACCTTGCACCTGTCCAAAGGCCTTCCTCCGTCTGCGCTCTGGCAACTCTCACCCAAGCTCGGGCAGGGATGGAGGCTCTTGCCACAAGTAGCCCAAGCCTGGAGATATTCCTCATCCTGATCTTCCACTGCTGACATCTAGGAATTCCCTGGAGCTGCAAACACTTGCCTTTGCTGCTCGAGGATCTTCTCTAGCACCATGCCAAATGCCTTCTCCTATGGCAGTGCTGCAGCATCCTGCGAGCCATGGACTGGAACTGGCACCTTCAGCATAGTTGCTCCTGGGAAACATCCTTCAGCCATTCCCTTACTGCAATGAGCTGGACTCCTACACCTTTGCAAGGCTCTTCCTGGATAGGTGCATCCTCAGCAATGAGACGGTTCTGCTGAGAGCCACGGCTCTGAGGGAGCAGCCAGTCCTGCCCAAAGGCCTTCCTCCGTCCTGCAGTCCTCCAGTCCTGCAGCTCCCACGGAGGCACTGGGAGCCTTGGACACTCTTGCCACAAGTAGCCCAAGCGTCGAGATCTTCCTCATCCTGCTCCTCCACTGCTGACATCAGGGAATTCCCTGGAGCTCCCAACATCTGCCTTTCCTGCTCGAGGATCGTGTCTGGCAGCTCTCTGAGCCTCTTACACTTTGGAAGCGCAACAGCATCCTAGGAGTCATATACTGGCAACTGGCACCTCCAGGACACTTGCTGCTCCTAGGATGCTTTTCTCTGGGAAAATCTTCTTGCACACAACCTTGCTGCAGATTTTACTTCTAGGCCTTTTGTGGCCATCTGCATCCGCAGCCACAAGCAGCTTCTGATGATCGACATGGCTCTGGGAGAGCAGGGACTCCTGTCTGTGGACAAAGAAAACAAAGACAACTTGTAAGAAGAAAACCTGGAGCTTCTAGTTAGAAGAGAAAGGACTATTCAATCAAGGCAGAGCCAAGGGAGGAAACTTTCTAAAATGGAACAAGCAGCAGAAGCACAGCAGTATTGCAGAAGAAATTCCCCTCCCAGCACTTGGCTTAAGGAAAACGCCTGATGTTTCTATGAGAGACTTGAGTTCATGTCTACTATTGGGTACCAGACATCTGAATATTTGGACTATTGGCTTTCCAGGCTCACGCTATTCAAACCGGAAAGTGAAACTACTCTAACAGTAGGGATGATTGCAAGAAATGTTTCTGTTTACACCACGACTGCCGACCATGCATCATTCTTACCTTGCACCTGTCCAAAGGCCTTCCTCCGTCTGCGCTCTGGCAACTCTCACCCAGGCAAGGGCAAGGATGGAGGCTCTTGCCACAAGTAGCCCAAGCGTGGACATCTTCCTCATCCTGCTACTCCACTGCTGACGTCAGGGTATTCCCTGGAGCTGCAAACACCTGCCTTTGCGGCTCGAGGATCTTCTCTAGCACCATGCCAAACCCCTTCTCCTATGGCAGTGCTGCAGCATCCTGCGAGCCATGGACTGGAACTGGCACCTTCAGCATAGTTGCTCCTGGGAAACATCCTTCAGCCATTCCCTTACTGCAATGAGCTGGACTCCTACTCCTTTGCAAGGCTCTTCCTGGACAGGTGCATCCTCAGCAATGAGACGGTTCTGCTGAGAGCCATGGCTCTGAGGGAGCAGCCAGTCCTGTCCAAAGGCCTTCCTCTGACTCCACTCCTGCAGCTCCCACGGAGGCACTGGGAGCCTTGGACACTCTTGCCACAAGTAGCCCAAGCGTCGAGATCTTCCTCATCCTGCTCCTCCACTGCTGACATCAGGGAATTCCCTGGTGCTCCCAACATCTGCCTTTCCTGCTCGAGGATCGTGTCTGGCAGCTCTCTGAGCCTCTTCGCCTTTGGCAGCGCCACAGCATCCTGAGAGTCATATACTGGAAACTGGCAGCTACAGGACACTTGCTGCTCCTAGGATGCTTTTCTCTGGGAAAATCTTCTTGGACACGACATTGCTCCAGTTTTTACTTCTAGGCCTTTTGTGGCCATCTGCATCCGCAGCCACAAGCAGCTTCTGATGATCGACATGGCTCTGGGAAAACAGGGACTCCTGTCTGTGGACAAAGAAAACAAAGACAACTTGTAAGAAGAAAACCTGGAGCTTCTAGATAGAAGAGAAAGGACTATTCAATCAAGGCAGGGCCAAGGGAGGAAACTTTCTAAAATGGAACAAGCAGCAGAAGCACAGCAGTATTGCAGAAGAAATTCCCTTCCCAGCACTTGGCTTAAGGAAAAAACCTCATGTTTCTATGAGAGACTTGAGTTCATGTCTACTACTGGGAACCAGACATCTGAACATTTAGACTATTGGCTTTCCAGGCTCACGCTATTCAAACCGGAAAGTGAAACTACTCTAACAGTAAGGATGATTGCAAGAAATGTTTCTGTTTACACCACGACTTCCGACCATGCATCATTCTTACCTTGCACCTGTCCAAAGGCCTTCCTCCATCTGCGCTCCGGCAACTCTCACCCAGGCAAGGGCAGGGATGGAGGCTCTTGCCACAAGTAGCCCAAGCGTGGACATCTTCCTCATCCTGCTACTCCACTGCTGACGTCAGGGTATTCCCTGGAGCTGCAAACACCTGCCTTTGCTGCTCGAGGATCTTCTCTAGCACCATGCAAAACCCCTTCTCCTAAGGCAGAGCTGCAGCATCCTGCGAGCCACGGACTGGAACTGGCACCTCCAGCAAAGTTGCTCCTGGGAAACATCCTTCAGCCATTCCCTTACTGCAATGAGCTGGACTCCTACTCCTCTGCAATGCTCTTCCTGGACAGGTGCATCCTCAGCAATGAGACAGTTCTGCTGAGAGCCACAGCTCTGAGGAAGCAGCCAGTCCTGCCCAATGGTTGCCCTCTGTCACCAGTCCTGCAGCTCCCACGGAGGCACTGGGAGCCTTGGACACTCTTGCCACAAGTAGCCCAAGCGTGGACATCTTCCTCATCCTGCTCCTCCACTGCTGACGTCAGGGAATTCCCTGGTGCTCCCAACATCTGCCTTTCCTGCTGGAGGATCGTGTCTGGCAGATCTCTGAGCCTCTTTGCCTTTGGCAGCGCCACAGCATCCTAGGAGTCATATACTGGCAACTGGCAACTCCAGGACACTTGCTGCTCCTAGGATGCTTTCCTCTAGGAAAAACTTCTTGCACACGTCCTTGCTCCAGTTTTTACTCCTAGGCCTTTCGTGGCCATCTGCATTCTCAGCCACAAGAAGCTTCTGATGATCGACATGGCTCTGGGAGAGCAGGGACCCCTGTCTGTGGACAAAGAAAACAAAGACAACTTGTAAGATTAAAACCTGGAGCTTCTAGTTAGAAGAGAAAGGACTATTCAATCAAGGCAGGGCCAAGGGAGGAAACTTTCTAAAATGGAACAAGCAGCAGAAGCACAGTAGTTTTGCAGAAGAAATTCCCCTCCCCGCACTTGGCTTAAGGAAAAAGCATGATGTTTCTATGAGAGACTTGAGTTCATGTCTACTATTGGATAGCAGACATCTGAACATTTAGACTACTGGCTTTCCAGGCTCACGCAATTCAAACCGGAATGTCAAACTATTTCAAAAGCTAGAGATGCTTCGAAGAAATGTTTCTGTATTCACCACAACTGGGGACCATGCATCATTCTTACCTTGCACCTGTCCAAAGGCCTTCCTCCGTCTCCAGTCCTGCCGCTCTCACGGAGGCACTGGGAGCCTTGGACACTCTTGCCACAAGTAGCCCAAGCGTGGACATCTTCCTCATCCTGCTCCTCCACTGCTGACGTCAGGGAATTCCCTGGAGCTCCAAACATCTGCCTTTCCAGCTGGAGGATCATGTCTGGCAGCTCTCTGAGCCTCTTCACCTTTGGCAGCGCCACAGCATCCTAGGAGTCATATACTGGCAACTGGCACCTCCAGGACACTTGCTGCTCCTAGGATGCTTTTCTCTGGGAAAATCTTCTTGCACACGACATTGCTGCCGATTTTACTTCTAGGCCTTTCGTGGCCATCTGCATCCTCAGCCACAAGCAGCTTCTGATGATCAACAGGGCTCTGGGAGAGCAGGGACTCCTGTCTGTGGACAAAGAAAACAAAGACAACTTGTAAGAAGAAAACCTGGAGCTTCTAGATAGAAGAGAAAGGACTATTCAATCAAGGCAGGGCCAAAGCAGGAAACTTTCTAAAATGGAACAAGCAGCAGAAGCAGAGCAGTTTTGCAGAAGAAATTCCCCTCCCAGCACTTGGCTTAAGGAAAAAGCCTGATGTTTCTATGAGAGACTTGAGTTCATGTCTACTATTGGGTTCCAGACATCTGAACATTTAGACTATTGGCTTTCCAGGCTCACACTATTCAAACCGGAAAGTGAAACTACTCTAAAAGCTAGAGGCGATTGCAAGAAATGTTTCTGCTCACACCACGACTGCCGACCATGCATCATTCTTACCTTGCACCTGTCCAAAGGCCTTCCTCCGTCTGCGCTCTGGCAACTCTCACCCAAGCTCGGGCAGGGATGGAGGCTCTTGCCACAAGTAGCCCAAGCCTGGAGATATTCCTCATCCTGATCTTCCACTGCTGACATCTAGGAATTCCCTGGAGCTGCAAACACTTGCCTTTGCTGCTCGAGGATCTTCTCTAGCACCATGCCAAATGCCTTCTCCTATGGCAGTGCTGCAGCATCCTGCGAGCCATGGACTGGAACTGGCACCTTCAGCATAGTTGCTCCTGGGAAACATCCTTCAGCCATTCCCTTACTGCAATGAGCTGGACTCCTACACCTTTGCAAGGCTCTTCCTGGATAGGTGCATCCTCAGCAATGAGACGGTTCTGCTGAGAGCCACGGCTCTGAGGGAGCAGCCAGTCCTGCCCAAAGGCCTTCCTCCGTCCTGCAGTCCTCCAGTCCTGCAGCTCCCACGGAGGCACTGGGAGCCTTGGACACTCTTGCCACAAGTAGCCCAAGCGTCGAGATCTTCCTCATCCTGCTCCTCCACTGCTGACATCAGGGAATTCCCTGGAGCTCCCAACATCTGCCTTTCCTGCTCGAGGATCGTGTCTGGCAGCTCTCTGAGCCTCTTACACTTTGGAAGCGCAACAGCATCCTAGGAGTCATATACTGGCAACTGGCACCTCCAGGACACTTGCTGCTCCTAGGATGCTTTTCTCTGGGAAAATCTTCTTGCACACAACCTTGCTGCAGATTTTACTTCTAGGCCTTTTGTGGCCATCTGCATCCGCAGCCACAAGCAGCTTCTGATGATCGACATGGCTCTGGGAGAGCAGGGACTCCTGTCTGTGGACAAAGAAAACAAAGACAACTTGTAAGAAGAAAACCTGGAGCTTCTAGTTAGAAGAGAAAGGACTATTCAATCAAGGCAGAGCCAAGGGAGGAAACTTTCTAAAATGGAACAAGCAGCAGAAGCACAGCAGTATTGCAGAAGAAATTCCCCTCCCAGCACTTGGCTTAAGGAAAACGCCTGATGTTTCTATGAGAGACTTGAGTTCATGTCTACTATTGGGTACCAGACATCTGAATATTTGGACTATTGGCTTTCCAGGCTCACGCTATTCAAACCGGAAAGTGAAACTACTCTAACAGTAGGGATGATTGCAAGAAATGTTTCTGCTCGCACCACGACTGCCAACCATGCATCATTCTTACCTTGCACCTGTCCAAAGGCCTTCCTCCGTCTGCGCTCCGGCAACTCTCACCCAGGCAAGGGCAAGGATGGAGGCCCTTGCCACAAGTAGCCCAAGCGTGGACATCTTCCTCATCCTGCTACTCCACTGCTGACGTCAGGGTATTCCCTGGAGCTGCAAACACCTGCCTTTGCTGCTCGAGGACCTTCTCTAGCACCATGCCAAACCCCTTCTCCTATGGCAGTGCTGCAGCATCCTGCGAGCCATGGACTGGAACTGGCACCTTCAGCATAGTTGCTCCTGGGAAACATCATTCAGCCATTCCCTTACTGCAATGAGCTGGACTCCTACTCCTCTGCAAGGCTCTTCCTGGACAGGTGCATCCTCAGCAATGAGACGGTTCTGCTGAGAGCCATGGCTCTGAGGGAGCAGCCAGTCCTGTCAAAAGGCCTTCCTCTGACTCCACTCCTGCAGCTCCCACGGAGGCACTGGGAGCCTTGGACACTCTTGCCACAAGTAGCCCAAGCGTGGACATCTTCCTCATCCTGCTCCTCCACTGCTGACGTCAGGGAATTCCCTGGTGCTCCCAACATCTGCCTTTCCTGCTGGAGGATCGTGTCTGGCAGATCTCTGAGCCTCTTTGCCTTTGGCAGCGCCACAGCATCCTAGGAGTCATATACTGGCAACTGGCAACTCCAGGACACTTGCTGCTCCTAGGATGCTTTCCTCTAGGAAAAACTTCTTGCACACGTCCTTGCTCCAGTTTTTACTCCTAGGCCTTTCGTGGCCATCTGCATTCTCAGCCACAAGAAGCTTCTGATGATCGACATGGCTCTGGGAGAGCAGGGACCCCTGTCTGTGGACAAAGAAAACAAAGACAACTTGTAAGATTAAAACCTGGAGCTTCTAGTTAGAAGAGAAAGGACTATTCAATCAAGGCAGGGCCAAGGGAGGAAACTTTCTAAAATGGAACAAGCAGCAGAAGCACAGTAGTTTTGCAGAAGAAATTCCCCTCCCCGCACTTGGCTTAAGGAAAAAGCATGATGTTTCTATGAGAGACTTGAGTTCATGTCTACTATTGGATAGCAGACATCTGAACATTTAGACTACTGGCTTTCCAGGCTCACGCAATTCAAACCGGAATGTCAAACTATTTCAAAAGCTAGAGATGCTTCGAAGAAATGTTTCTGTATTCACCACAACTGGGGACCATGCATCATTCTTACCTTGCACCTGTCCAAAGGCCTTCCTCCGTCTCCAGTCCTGCCGCTCTCACGGAGGCACTGGGAGCCTTGGACACTCTTGCCACAAGTAGCCCAAGCGTGGACATCTTCCTCATCCTGCTCCTCCACTGCTGACGTCAGGGAATTCCCTGGAGCTCCAAACATCTGCCTTTCCAGCTGGAGGATCATGTCTGGCAGCTCTCTGAGCCTCTTCACCTTTGGCAGCGCCACAGCATCCTAGGAGTCATATACTGGCAACTGGCACCTCCAGGACACTTGCTGCTCCTAGGATGCTTTTCTCTGGGAAAATCTTCTTGCACACGACATTGCTGCCGATTTTACTTCTAGGCCTTTCGTGGCCATCTGCATCCTCAGCCACAAGCAGCTTCTGATGATCAACAGGGCTCTGGGAGAGCAGGGACTCCTGTCTGTGGACAAAGAAAACAAAGACAACTTGTAAGAAGAAAACCTGGAGCTTCTAGATAGAAGAGAAAGGACTATTCAATCAAGGCAGGGCCAAAGCAGGAAACTTTCTAAAATGGAACAAGCAGCAGAAGCAGAGCAGTTTTGCAGAAGAAATTCCCCTCCCAGCACTTGGCTTAAGGAAAAAGCCTGATGTTTCTATGAGAGACTTGAGTTCATGTCTACTATTGGGTTCCAGACATCTGAACATTTAGACTATTGGCTTTCCAGGCTCACACTATTCAAACCGGAAAGTGAAACTACTCTAAAAGCTAGAGGCGATTGCAAGAAATGTTTCTGCTCACACCACGACTGCCGACCATGCATCATTCTTACCTTGCACCTGTCCAAAGGCCTTCCTCCGTCTGCGCTCTGGCAACTCTCACCCAAGCTCGGGCAGGGATGGAGGCTCTTGCCACAAGTAGCCCAAGCCTGGAGATATTCCTCATCCTGATCTTCCACTGCTGACATCTAGGAATTCCCTGGAGCTGCAAACACTTGCCTTTGCTGCTCGAGGATCTTCTCTAGCACCATGCCAAATGCCTTCTCCTATGGCAGTGCTGCAGCATCCTGCGAGCCATGGACTGGAACTGGCACCTTCAGCATAGTTGCTCCTGGGAAACATCCTTCAGCCATTCCCTTACTGCAATGAGCTGGACTCCTACACCTTTGCAAGGCTCTTCCTGGATAGGTGCATCCTCAGCAATGAGACGGTTCTGCTGAGAGCCACGGCTCTGAGGGAGCAGCCAGTCCTGCCCAAAGGCCTTCCTCCGTCCTGCAGTCCTCCAGTCCTGCAGCTCCCACGGAGGCACTGGGAGCCTTGGACACTCTTGCCACAAGTAGCCCAAGCGTCGAGATCTTCCTCATCCTGCTCCTCCACTGCTGACATCAGGGAATTCCCTGGAGCTCCCAACATCTGCCTTTCCTGCTCGAGGATCGTGTCTGGCAGCTCTCTGAGCCTCTTACACTTTGGAAGCGCAACAGCATCCTAGGAGTCATATACTGGCAACTGGCACCTCCAGGACACTTGCTGCTCCTAGGATGCTTTTCTCTGGGAAAATCTTCTTGCACACAACCTTGCTGCAGATTTTACTTCTAGGCCTTTTGTGGCCATCTGCATCCGCAGCCACAAGCAGCTTCTGATGATCGACATGGCTCTGGGAGAGCAGGGACTCCTGTCTGTGGACAAAGAAAACAAAGACAACTTGTAAGAAGAAAACCTGGAGCTTCTAGTTAGAAGAGAAAGGACTATTCAATCAAGGCAGAGCCAAGGGAGGAAACTTTCTAAAATGGAACAAGCAGCAGAAGCACAGCAGTATTGCAGAAGAAATTCCCCTCCCAGCACTTGGCTTAAGGAAAACGCCTGATGTTTCTATGAGAGACTTGAGTTCATGTCTACTATTGGGTACCAGACATCTGAATATTTGGACTATTGGCTTTCCAGGCTCACGCTATTCAAACCGGAAAGTGAAACTACTCTAACAGTAGGGATGATTGCAAGAAATGTTTCTGCTCGCACCACGACTGCCAACCATGCATCATTCTTACCTTGCACCTGTCCAAAGGCCTTCCTCCGTCTGCGCTCCGGCAACTCTCACCCAGGCAAGGGCAAGGATGGAGGCCCTTGCCACAAGTAGCCCAAGCGTGGACATCTTCCTCATCCTGCTACTCCACTGCTGACGTCAGGGTATTCCCTGGAGCTGCAAACACCTGCCTTTGCTGCTCGAGGACCTTCTCTAGCACCATGCCAAACCCCTTCTCCTATGGCAGTGCTGCAGCATCCTGCGAGCCATGGACTGGAACTGGCACCTTCAGCATAGTTGCTCCTGGGAAACATCATTCAGCCATTCCCTTACTGCAATGAGCTGGACTCCTACTCCTCTGCAAGGCTCTTCCTGGACAGGTGCATCCTCAGCAATGAGACGGTTCTGCTGAGAGCCATGGCTCTGAGGGAGCAGCCAGTCCTGTCAAAAGGCCTTCCTCTGACTCCACTCCTGCAGCTCCCACGGAGGCACTGGGAGCCTTGGACACTCTTGCCACAAGTAGCCCAAGCGTGGACATCTTCCTCATCCTGCTCCTCCACTGCTGACGTCAGGGAATTCCCTGGAGCTCCTAAAATCTGCCTTTCCTGCTCGAGGATCGTGTCTGGCAGCTCTCTGAGCCTCTTCGCCTTTGGCAGCGCCACAGCATCCTGAGAGTCATATACTGGAAACTGGCAGCTACAGGACACTTGCTGCTCCTAGGATGCTTTTCTCTGGGAAAATCTTTTTGGACACGACATTGCTCCAGTTTTTACTTCTAGGCCTTTCGTGGCCATCTGCATCCGCAGCCACAAGCAGCTTCTGATGATCGACATGGCTCTGGGAAAACAGGGACTCCTGTCTGTGGACAAAGAAAACAAAGACAACTTGTAAGAAGAAAACCTGGAGCTTCTAGATAGAAGACAAAGGACTATTCAATCAAGGCAGGGCCAAGGGAGGAAACTTTCTAAAATGGAACAAGCAGCAGAAGCACAGCAGTATTGCAGAAGAAATTCCCTTCCCAGCACTTGGCTTAAGGAAAAAACCTCATGTTTCTATGAGAGACTTGAGTTCATGTCTACTACTGGGAACCAGACATCTGAACATTTAGACTATTGGCTTTCCAGGCTCACGCTATTCAAACCGGAAAGTGAAACTACTCTAACAGTAAGGATGATTGCAAGAAATGTTTCTGTTTACACCACGACTGCCGACCATGCATCATTCTTACCTTCCACCTGTCCAAAAGCCTTCCTCCATCTGCGCTCCGGCAACTCTCACCCAGGCAAGGGCAGGGATGGAGGCTCTTGCCACAAGTAGCCCAAGCGTAGACATCTTCCTCATCCTGCTACTCCACTGCTGACGTCAGGGTATTCCCTGGAGCTGCAAACACCTGCCTTTGCTGCTCGAGGATCTTCTCTAGCATCATGCAAAACCCCTTCTCCTATGGCAGCGCTGCAGCATCCTGCGAGCCACGGACTGGAACTGGCACCTCCAGCAAAGTTGCTCCTGGGAAACATCCCTCAGCCATTCCCTTACTGCAATGAGCTGGACTCCTACTCCTCTGCAATGCTCTTCCTGGACAGGTGCATCCTCAGCAATGAGACGGTTCTGCTGAGAGCCACAGCTCTGAGGGAGCAGCCAGTCCTGCCCAATGGTTGCCCTCTGTCACCAGTCCTGCAGCTCCCACGGAGGCACTGGGAGCCTTGGACACTCTTGCCACAAGTAGCCCAAGCGTGGACATCTTCCTCATCCTGCTCCTCCACTGCTGACGGCAGGGAATTCCCTGGTGCTCCAAACATCTGCCTTTCCTGCTGGAGGATCGTGTCTGGCAGATCTCTGAGCCTCTTTGCCTTTGGCAGCGCCACAGCATCCTAGGAGTCATATACTGGCAACTGGCACCTCCAGGACACTTGCTGCTCCTAGGATGCTTTTCTCTGGGAAAATCTTCTTGCATACGACCTTGCTCCAGATTTTACTTCTAGGTCTTTCGTGGCCATCTGCATTCTCAGCCACAAGAAGCTTCTGATGATCGACATGGCTCTGGGAGAGCAGGGACCCCTGTCTGTGGACAAAGAAAACAAAGACAACTTGTAAGATTAAAACCTGGAGCTTCTGGTTAGAAGAGAAAGGACTATTCAATCAAGGCAGGGCCAAGGGAGGAAACTTTCTAAAATGGAACAAGCAGCAGAAGCACAGTAGTTTTGCAGAAGAAATTCCCCTCCCCGCACTTGGCTTAAGGAAAAAGCATGATGTTTCTATGAGAGACTTGAGTTCATGTCTACTATTGGATAGCAGACATCTGAACATTTAGACTACTGGCTTTCCAGGCTCACGCAATTCAAACCGGAATGTCAAACTATTTCAAAAGCTAGAGATGCTTCGAAGAAATGTTTCTGTATTCACCACAACTGGGGACCATGCATCATTCTTACCTTGCACCTGTCCAAAGGCCTTCCTCCGTCTCCAGTCCTGCCGCTCTCACGGAGGCACTGGGAGCCTTGGACACTCTTGCCACAAGTAGCCCAAGCGTGGACATCTTCCTCATCCTGCTACTCCACTGCTGACGTCAGGGAATTCCCTGGAGCTCCAAACATCTGCCTTTCCAGCTGGAGGATCATGTCTGGCAGCTCTCTGAGCCTCTTCACCTCTGGTAGCGCCACAGCATCCTAGGAGTCATATACTGGCAACTGGCACCTCCAGGACACTTGCTGCTCCTAGGATGCTTTTCTCTGGGAAAATCTTCTTGCACACGACATTGCTGCCGATTTTACTTCTAGGCCTTTCGTGGCCATCTGCATCCTCAGCCACAAGCAGCTTCTGATGATCAACAGGGCTCTGGGAGAGCAGGGACTCCTGTCTGTGGACAAAGAAAACAAAGACAACTTGTAAGAAGAAAACCTGGACCTTCTAGATAGAAGAGAAAGGACTATTCAATCAAGGCAGGGCCAAAGCAGGAAACTTTCTAAAATGGAACAAGCAGCAGAAGCAGAGCAGTTTTGCAGAAGAAATTCCCCTCCCAGCACTTGGCTTAAGGAAAAAGCCTGATGTTTCTATGAGAGACTTGAGTTCATGTCTACTATTGGGTTCCAGACATCTGAACATTTAGACTATTGGCTTTCCAGGCTCACACTATTCAAACCGGAAAGTGAAACTACTCTAAAAGCTAGAGGCGATTGCAAGAAATGTTTCTGCTCACACCACGACTGCCGACCATGCATCATTCTTACCTTGCACCTGTCCAAAGGCCTTCCTCCGTCTGCGCTCTGGCAACTCTCACCCAAGCTCGGGCAGGGATGGAGGCTCTTGCCACAAGTAGCCCAAGCCTGGAGATATTCCTCATCCTGATCTTCCACTGCTGACATCTAGGAATTCCCTGGAGCAGCAAACACTTGCCTTTGCTGCTCGAGGATCTTCTCTAGCACCATGCCAAATGCCTTCTCCTATGGCAGTGCTGCAGCATCCTGCGAGCCATGGACTGGAACTGGCACCTTCAGCATAGTTGCTCCTGGGAAACATCCCTCAGCCATTCCCTTACTGCAATGAGCTGGACTCCTACTCCTTTGCAAGGCTCTTCCTGGATAGGTGCATCCTCAGCAATGAGACGGTTCTGCTGAGAGCCACGGCTCTGAGGGAGCAGCCAGTCCTGCCCAAAGGCCTTCCTCCGTCACCAGTCCTGCAGCTCCCACGGAGGCACTGGGAGCCTTGGACACTCTTGCCACAAGTAGCCCAAGCGTCGAGATCTTCCTCATCCTGCTCCTCCACTGCTGACATCAGGGAATTCCCTGGAGCTCCCAACATCTGCCTTTCCTGCTCGAGGATCGTGTCTGGCAGCTCTCTGAGCCTCTTACACTTTGGAAGCGCAACAGCATCCTAGGAGTCATATACTGGCAACTGGCACCTCCAGGACACTTGCTGCTCCTAGGATGCTTTTCTCTGGGAAAATCTTCTTGCACACAACCTTGCTGCAGATTTTACTTCTAGGCCTTTTGTGGCCATCTGCATCCGCAGCCACAAGCAGCTTCTGATGATCGACATGGCTCTGGGAGAGCAGGGACTCCTGTCTGTGGACAAAGAAAACAAAGACAACTTGTAAGAAGAAAACCTGGAGCTTCTAGTTAGAAGAGAAAGGACTATTCAATCAAGGCAGAGCCAAGGGAGGAAACTTTCTAAAATGGAACAAGCAGCAGAAGCACAGCAGTATTGCAGAAGAAATTCCCCTCCCAGCACTTGGCTTAAGGAAAACACCTGATGTTTCTATGAGAGACTTGAGTTCATGTCTACTATTGGGTACCAGACATCTGAATATTTGGACTATTGGCTTTCCAGGCTCACGCTATTCAAACCGGAAAGTGAAACTACTCTAACAGTAGGGATGATTGCAAGAAATGTTTCTGCTCGCACCACGACTGCCGACCATGCATCATTCTTACCTTGCACCTGTCCAAAGGCCTTCCTCCGTCTGCGCTCCGGCAACTCTCACCCAGGCAAGGGCAAGGATGGAGGCCCTTGCCACAAGTAGCCCAAGCGTGGACATCTTCCTCATCCTGCTACTCCACTGCTGACGTCAGGGTATTCCCTGGAGCTGCAAACACCTGCCTTTGCTGCTCGAGGACCTTCTCTAGCACCATGCCAAACCCCTTCTCCTATGGCAGTGCTGCAGCATCCTGCGAGCCATGGACTGGAACTGGCACCTTCAGCATAGTTGCTCCTGGGAAACATCATTCAGCCATTCCCTTACTGCAATGAGCTGGACTCCTACTCCTCTGCAAGGCTCTTCCTGGACAGGTGCATCCTCAGCAATGAGACGGTTCTGCTGAGAGCCATGGCTCTGAGGGAGCAGCCAGTCCTGTCAAAAGGCCTTCCTCTGACTCCACTCCTGCAGCTCCCACGGAGGCACTGGGAGCCTTGGACACTCTTGCCACAAGTAGCCCAAGCGTGGACATCTTCCTCATCCTGCTCCTCCACTGCTGACGTCAGGGAATTCCCTGGAGCTCCTAAAATCTGCCTTTCCTGCTCGAGGATCGTGTCTGGCAGCTCTCTGAGCCTCTTCGCCTTTGGCAGCGCCACAGCATCCTGAGAGTCATATACTGGAAACTGGCAGCTACAGGACACTTGCTGCTCCTAGGATGCTTTTCTCTGGGAAAATCTTTTTGGACACGACATTGCTCCAGTTTTTACTTCTAGGCCTTTCGTGGCCATCTGCATCCGCAGCCACAAGCAGCTTCTGATGATCGACATGGCTCTGGGAAAACAGGGACTCCTGTCTGTGGACAAAGAAAACAAAGACAACTTGTAAGAAGAAAACCTGGAGCTTCTAGATAGAAGACAAAGGACTATTCAATCAAGGCAGGGCCAAGGGAGGAAACTTTCTAAAATGGAACAAGCAGCAGAAGCACAGTAGTTTTGCAGAAGAAATTCCCTTCCCAGCACTTGGCTTAAGGAAAAAACCTCATGTTTCTATGAGAGACTTGAGTTCATGTCTACTACTGGGTACCAGACATCTGAACATTTAGACTATTGGCTTTCCAGGCTCACGCTATTCAAACCGGAAAGTGAAACTACTCTAACAGTAAGGATGATTGCAAGAAATGTTTCTGTTTACACCACGACTGCCGACCATGCATCATTCTTACCTTCCACCTGTCCAAAAGCCTTCCTCCATCTGCGCTCCGGCAACTCTCACCCAGGCAAGGGCAGGGATGGAGGCTCTTGCCACAAGTAGCCCAAGCGTAGACATCTTCCTCATCCTGCTACTCCACTGCTGACGTCAGGGTATTCCCTGGAGCTGCAAACACCTGCCTTTGCTGCTCGAGGATCTTCTCTAGCATCATGCAAAACCCCTTCTCCTATGGCAGCGCTGCAGCATCCTGCGAGCCACGGACTGGAACTGGCACCTCCAGCAAAGTTGCTCCTGGGAAACATCCCTCAGCCATTCCCTTACTGCAATGAGCTGGACTCCTACTCCTCTGCAATGCTCTTCCTGGACAGGTGCATCCTCAGCAATGAGACGGTTCTGCTGAGAGCCACAGCTCTGAGGGAGCAGCCAGTCCTGCCCAATGGTTGCCCTCTGTCACCAGTCCTGCAGCTCCCACGGAGGCACTGGGAGCCTTGGACACTCTTGCCACAAGTAGCCCAAGCGTGGACATCTTCCTCATCCTGCTCCTCCACTGCTGACGGCAGGGAATTCCCTGGTGCTCCAAACATCTGCCTTTCCTGCTGGAGGATCGTGTCTGGCAGATCTCTGAGCCTCTTTGCCTTTGGCAGCGCCACAGCATCCTAGGAGTCATATACTGGCAACTGGCACCTCCAGGACACTTGCTGCTCCTAGGATGCTTTTCTCTGGGAAAATCTTCTTGCACACGACCTTGCTGCCGATTTTACTTCTAGGCCTTTCGTGGCCATCTGCATCCTCAGCCACAAGCAGGTTCTGATGATCAACAGGGCTCTGGGAGAGCAGGGACTCCTGTCTGTGGACAAAGAAAACAAAGACAACTTGTAAGAAGAAAACCTGGAGCTTCTAGTTAGAAGAAAAAGGACTATTCAATCAAGGCAGGGCCAAAGGAGGAAACTTCCTAAAATGGAACAAGCAGCAGAAGCACAGTAGTTTTGCAGAAGAAATTCCCCTGCCAGCACTTGGCTTAAGGAAAAAGCCTGATGTTTCTATGAGAGACATGAGTTCATGTCTACTATTGGGTACCAGACATCTGAACACTTAGACTATTGGCTTTCCAGGCTCACGCTATTCAAACCGGAAAGTGAAACTACTCTAACAGTAGGGATGATTGCAAGAAATGTTTCTGTTTACACCACGACTGCCGACCATGCATCATTCTTACCTTGCACCTGTCCAAAGGCCTTCCTCCGTCTGCGCTCTGGCAACTCTCACCCAAGCTCGGGCAGGGATGGAGGCTCTTGCCACAAGTAGCCCAAGCCTGGAGATATTCCTCATCCTGATCTTCCACTGCTGACATCTAGGAATTCCCTGGAGCTGCAAACACTTGCATTTGCTGCTCGAGGATCTTCTCTAGCATCATGCCAAACGCCTTCTCCTATGGCAGTGCTGCAGCATCCTGCAAGTCACGGACTGGAACTGGCACCTCCAGCAAAGTTGCTCCTGGGAAACATCCCTCAGCCATTCCCTTACTGCAATGAGCTGGACTCCTACTCCTCTGCAATGCTCTTCCTGGACAGGTGCATCCTCAGCAATGAGACGGTTCTGCTGAGAGCCGCGGCTCTGAGGGAGCAGCCAGTCCTGCCCAAAGGCCTTCCTCCGCCTCCAGTCCCGCAGCTCCCACGGAGGCACTGGGAGCCTTGGACACTCTTGCCACAAGTAGCCCAAGCGTCGAGATCTTCCTCATCCTGCTCCTCCACTGCTGACGGCAGGGAATTCCCTGGAGCTGCAAACACCTGCCTTTGCTGCTCGAGGATCGTGTCTGGCAGCTCTCTGAGCCTCTTCACCTTTGGCTGCGCCACAGCATCCTAGGAGTCATATACTGGCAACTGGCACCTCCAGTACACTTGCTGCTCCTAGGATGCTTTTCTCTGGGAAAATCTTGCACACGACCTTGCTCCAGATTTTACTTCTAGGCCTTTTGTGGCCATCTGCATCCGCAGCCACAAGCAGCTTCTGATGATCGACATGGCTCTGGGAGAGCAGGGACTCCTGTCTGTGGACAAAGAAAACAAAGACAACTTGTAAGATCAAAACCTGGAGCTTCTAGTTAGAAGAGAAAGGACTATTCAATCAAGGCAGGGCCAAGGGAGGAAACTTTCTAAAATGGAACAAGCAGCAGAAGCACAGTACTTTTGCAGAAGAAATTCCCCTCCCAGCACTTGGCTTAAGGAAAAAGCATGATGTTTCTATGAGAGACTTGAGTTCATGTCTACTATTGGATAGCAGACATCTGAACATTTAGACTACTGGCTTTCCAGGCTCACGCAATTCAAACCGGAATGTCAAACTATTTCAAAAGCTAGAGATGCTTCGAAGAAATGTTTCTGTACTCACCACAACTGGGGACCATGCATCATTCTTACCTTGCACCTGTCCAAAGGCCTTCCTCCGTCTCCAGTCCTGCCGCTCTCACGGAGGCACTGGGAGCCTTGGACACTCTTGCCACAAGTAGCCCAAGCATGGACATCTTCCTCATCCTGCTCCTCCACTGCTGACGTCAGGGAATTCCCTGGAGCTCCAAACATCTGCCTTTCCAGCTAGAGGATCATGTCTGGCAGCTCTCTGAGCCTCTTCATCTTTGGCAGCGCCACAGCATCCTAGGAGTCATATACTGGCAACTGGCACCTCCAGGACACTTGCTGCTCCTAGGATGCTTTTCTCTGGGAAAATTTTCTTGCACACGACCTTGCTGCCGATTTTACTTCTAGGCCTTTCGTGGCCATCTGCATCCTCAGCCACAAGCAGGTTCTGATGATCAACAGGGCTCTGGGAGAGCAGGGACTCCTGTCTGTGGACAAAGAAAACAAAGACAACTTGTAAGAAGAAAACCTGGAGCTTCTAGTTAGAAGACAAAGGACTATTCAATCAAGGCAGGGCCAAAGCAGGAAACTTTCTAAAATGGAACAAGCAGCAGAAGCAGAGCAGTTTTGCAGAAGAAATTCTTCTGCCAGCACTTGGCTTAAGGAAAAAACCTCATGTTTCTATGAGAGACTTGAGTTCATGTCTACTATTGGGCACCAGACATCTGAACATTTAGACTATTGGCTTTCCAGGCTCACGCTATTCAAACCGGAAAGTGAAACTACTCTAACAGTAGGGATGATTGCAAGAAATGTTTCTGTTTACACCACGACTGCCGACCATGCATCATTCTTACCTTGCACCTGTCCAAAGGCCTTCCTCCGTCTGCGCTCTGGCAACTCTCACCCAAGCTCGGGCAGGGATGGAGGCTCTTGCCACAAGTAGCCCAAGCCTGGAGATATTCCTCATCCTGATCTTCCACTGCTGACATCTAGGAATTCCCTGGAGCTGCAAACACCTGCCTTTGCTGCTCGAGGATCTTCTCTAGCACCATGCCAAATGCCTTCTCCTATGGCAGTGCTGCAGCATCCTGCGAGCCATGGACTGGAACTGGCACCTTCAGCATAGTTGCTCCTGGGAAACATCATTCAGCCATTCCCTTACTGCAATGAGCTGGACTCCTACTCCTTTGCAAGGCTCTTCCTGGATAGGTGCATCCTCAGCAATGAGACGGTTCTGCTGAGAGCCACGGCTCTGAGGGAGCAGCCAGTCCTGCCCAAAGGCCTTCCTCCGTCTCCACTCCTGCAGCTCCCACGGAGGCACTGGGAGCCTTGGACACGCTTGCCACAAGTAGCCCAAGCGTGGACATCTTCCTCATCCTGCTCCGCCACTGCTGACATCAGGGAATTCCCTGGAGCTCCCAACATGTGCCTTTCCTGCTCGAGGATCGTGTCTGGCAGCTCTCTGAGCCTCTTACATTTTGGAAGCGCAACAGCATCCTAGGAGTCCTATACTGGCAACTGGCAGCTCCAGGACACTTGCTGCTCCTAGGATGCTTTTCTCTGGGAAAATCTTCTTGCACACAACCTTGCTGCAGATTTTACTTCTAGGCCTTTCGTGGCCATCTGCATCCACGGCCACAAGCAGCTTCTGATGATCGACATGGCTCTGGGAGAGCAGGGACTCCTGTCTGTGGACAAAGAAAACAAAGACAACTTGTAAGAAGAAAACCTGGAGCTTCTAGATAGAAGACAAAGGACTATTCAATCAAGGCAGGGCCAAGGGAGGAAACTTTCTAAAATGGAACAAGCAGCAGAAGCACAGTAGTTTTGCAGAAGAAATTCCCTTCCCAGCACTTGGCTTAAGGAAAAAACCTCATGTTCCTATGAGAGACTTGAGTTCATGTCTACTACTGGGTACCAGACATCTGAACATTTAGACTATTGGCTTTCCAGGCTCACGCTATTCAAACCTGAAAGTGAAACTACTCTAACAGTAAGGATGATTGCAAGAAATGTTTCTGTTTACACCACGACTGCCGACCATCCATCATTCTTACCTTGCACCTGTCCAAAGGCCTTCCTCCATCTGCGCTCCGGCAACTCTCACCCAGGCAAGGGCAGGGATGGAGGCTCTTGCCACAAGTAGCCCAAGCGTGGACATCTTCCTCATCCTGCTACTCCACTGCTGACGTCAGGGTATTCCCTGGAGCTGCAAAAACCTGCCTTTGCTGCTCGAGGACCTTCTCTAGCACCATGCAAAACCCCTTCTCCTATGGCAGTGCTGCAGCATCCTGCGAGCCACGGACTGGAACTGGCACCTCCAGCAAAGTTGCTCCTGGGAAACATCCCTCAGCCATTCCCTTACTGCAATGAGCTGGACTCCTACTCCTCTGCAATGCTCTTCCTGGACAGGTGCATCCTCAGCAATGAGACGGTTCTGCTGAGAGCCACGGCTCTGAGGGAGCAGCCAGTCCTGCCCAATGGTTGTCCTCCGTCACCAGTCCTGCAGCTCCCACGGAGGCACTGGGAGCCTTGGACACTCTTGCCACAAGTAGCCCAAGCGTGGAGATCTTCCTCATCCTGCTCCTCCACTGCTGACGTCAGGGAATTCCCTGGTGCTCCCAACATCTGCCTTTCCTGCTCGAGGATCGTGTCTGGCAGCTCTCTGAGCCTCTTTGCCTTTGGCAGCGCCACAGCATCCTAGGAGTCATATACTGGCAACTGGCACCTCCAGGACACTTGCTGCTCCTAGGATGCTTTTCTCTGGGAAAATCTTCTTGGACACGACATTGCTCCAGTTTTTACTTCTAGGCCTTTCGTGGCCATCTGCATGCGCAGCCACAAGCAGCTTCTGATGATCGACATGGCTCTGGGAGAGCAGGGACTCCTGTCTGTGGACAAAGAAAACAAAGACAACTTGTAAGAAGAAAACCTGGAGCTTCTAGATAGAAGACAAAGGACTATTCAATCAAGGAAGGGCCAAGGGAGGAAACTTTCTAAAATGGAACAAGCAGCAGAAGCACATTAGTTTTGCAGAAGAAATTCCCCTGCCAGCACTTGGCTTAAGGAAAAAGCCTGATGTTTCTATGAGAGACTTGAGTTCATGTCTACTACTGGGTACCAGACATCTGAACATTTAGACTGTTGGCTTTCCATGCTCACGCTATTCAAACCGGAAAGTGAAACTACTCTAACAGTAGGGATGATTGCAAGAAATGTTTCTGTTTACACCACGACTGCCGACCATGCATCATTCTTACCTTGCACCTGTCCAAAGGCCTTCCTCCGTCTGCGCTCTGGCAACTCTCACCCAAGCTCGGGCAGGGATGGAGGCTCGTGCCACAAGTAGCCCAAGCGCGGACATCTTCCTCATCCTGATCTTCCACTGCTGACATCTAGGAATTCCCTGGAGCTGCAAACACTTGCCTTTGCTGCTCAAGGATCTTCTCTAGCACCATGCCAAATGCCTTCTCCTATGGCAGCGCTGCAGCATCCTGCGACTCACGGACTGGAACTGGCACCTCCAGCAAAGTTGCTCCTGGGAAACATCCCTCAGCCATTCCCTTACTGCAATGAGCTGGACTCCTACTCCTTTGCAAGGCTCTTCCTGGACAGGTGCATCCTCAGCAATGAGACGGTTCTGCTGAGAGCCATGGCTCTGAGGGAGCAGCGAGTCCTGTCCAAAGGCCTTCCTCTGACTCCACTCCTGCAGCTCCCACGGAGGCACTGGGAGCCTTGGACACTCTTGCCACAAGTAGTCCAAGCGTGGACATCTTCCTCATCCTGCTCCTCCACTGCTGACGTCAGGGAATTCCCTGGAGCTGCAAACACCTGCCTTTGCTGCTGGAGGATCATGTCTGGCAGCTCTCTGAGCCTCTTCATCTTTGGCTGCGCCACAGCATCCTGAGAGTCATATACTGGAAACTGGCACCTCCAGGACACTTGCTGCTCCTAGGATGCTTTTCTCTGGGAAAATCTTCTTGCATACGACCTTGCTCCAGATTTTACTTCTAGGTCTTTCGTGGCCATGTGCATCCGCAGCCACAAGCAGCTTCTGATGATCGACATGGCTCTGGGAGAGCAGGGACTCCTGTCTGTGGACAAAGAAAACAAAGACAACTTGTAAGAAGAAAACCTGGAGCTTCTAGATAGAAGAGAAAGGACTATTCAATCAAGGCAGGGCCAAAGCAGGAAACTTTCTAAAATGGAACAAGCAGCAGAAGCACAGTAGTTTTGCAGAAGAAATTCCCCTCCCAGCACTTGGCTTAAGGAAAAAGTCTGATGTTTCTATGAGAGACTTGAGTTCATGTCTACTATTGGATAGCAGACATCTGAACATTTAGACTACTGGCTTTCCAGGCTCACGCAATTCAAACCGGAATGTCAAACTATTTCAAAAGCTAGAGATGCTTGGAAGAAATGTTTCTGTACTCACCACAACTGGGGACCATGCATCATTCTTACCTTGCACCTGTCCAAAGGCCTTCCTCCGTCTCCAGTCCTGCCGCTCTCACGGAGGCACTGGGAGCCTCGGACACTCTTGCCACAAGTAGCCCAAGCGGGGACATCTTCCTCATCCTGCTCCTCCACTGCTGACGTCAGGGAATTCCCTGGAGCTCCCAACATCTGCCTTTCCAGCTGGAGGATCATGTCTGGCAGCTCTCTGAGCCTCTTCAACTTTGGCAGCGCCACAGCATCCTAGGAGTCATATACTGGCAACTGGCACCTCCAGGACACTTGCTGCTCCTAGGATGCTTTTCTCTGGGAAAATCTTCTTGCATACAACCTTGCTCCAGTTTTTACTTCTAGGCCTTTCGTGGCCATCTGCATTCTCAGCCACAAGCAGGTTCTGATGATCAACAGGGCTCTGGGAGAGCAGGGACTCCTGTCTGTGGACAAAGAAAACAAAGACAACTTGTAAGATTAAAACCTGGAGCTTCTAGTTAGAAGAGAAAGGACTATTCAATCAAGGCAGGGCCAAGGGAGGAAACTTTCTAAAATGGAACAAGCAGCAGAAGCACAGTAGATTTGCAGAAGAAATTCCCCTCCCAGCACTTGGCTTAAGGAAAAAACCTCATGTTTCTATGAGAGACTTGAGTTCATGTCTACTATAGGGTAGCAGACATCTGAACATTTAGACTATCGGCTTTCCAGGCTCACGCTATTCAAACCGGAAAGTGAAACTACTCTAAAAGCTAGAGGCGATTGCAAGAAATGTTTCTGCTCGCACCACGACTGCCGACCATGCATCATTCTTACCTTGCACCTGTCCAAAGGCCTTCCTCCGTCTGCGCTCTGGCAACTCTCACCCAAGCTCGGGCAGGGATGGAGGCTCTTGCCACAAGTAGCCCAAGCCTGGAGATATTCCTCATCCTGATCTTCCACTGCTGACATCTAGGAATTCCCTGGAGCTGCAAACACCTGCCTTTGCGGCTCGAGGATCTTCTCTAGCACCATGCCAAATGCCTTCTCCTATGGCAGTGCTGCAGCATCCTGCGAGCCATGGACTGGAACTGGCACCTTCAGCATAGTTGCTCCTGGGAAACATCCTTCAGCCATTCCCTTACTGCAATGAGCTGGACTCCTACTCCTTTGCAAGGCTCTTCCTGGATAGGTGCATCCTCAGCAATGAGACGGTTCTGCTGAGAGCCACGGCTCTGAGGGAGCAGCCAGTCCTGCCCAAAGGCCTTCCTCCGTCTCCACTCCTGCAGCTCCCACGGAGGCACTGGGAGCCTTGGACACGCTTGCCACAAGTAGCCCAAGCGTGGACATCTTCCTCATATTGCTCCGCCACTGCTGACATCAGGGAATTCCCTGGAGCTCCCAACATCTGCCTTTCCTGCTCGAGGATCGTGTCTGGCAGCTCTCTGAGCCTCTTACATTTTGGAAGCGCAACAGCATCCTAGGAGTCCTATACTGGCAACTGGCAGCTCCAGGACACTTGCTGCTCCTAGGATGCTTTTCTCTGGGAAAATCTTCTTGCACACAACCTTGCTGCAGATTTTACTTCTAGGCCTTTCGTGGCCATCTGCATCCACGGCCACAAGCAGCTTCTGATGATCGACATGGCTCTGGGAGAGCAGGGACTCCTGTCTGTGGACAAAGAAAACAAAGACAACTTGTAAGATTAAAACCTGGAGCTTCTAGTTAGAAGAGAAAGGACTATTCAATCAAGGCAGAGCCAAGGGAGGAAACTTTCTAAAATGGAACAAGCAGCAGAAGCACAGCAGTATTGCAGAAGAAATTCCCCTCCCAGCACTTGGCTTAAGGAAAACGCCTGATGTTTCTGTGAGAGACATGAGTTCATGTCTACTATTGGGTACCAGACATCTGAACATTTAGACTATTGGCTTTCCAGGCTCACGCTATTCAAACCGGAAAGTGAAACTACTCTAACAGTAGGGATGATTGCAAGAAATGTTTCTGTTTACACCACGACTGCCGACCATGCATCATTCTTACCTTGCACCTGTCCAAAGGCCTTCCTCCATCTGCGCTCCGGCAACTCTCACCCAGGCAAGGGCAGGGATAGAGGCTCTTGCCACAAGTAGCCCAAGCGTGCACATCTTCCTCATCCTGCTACTCCACTGCTGACGTCAGGGTATTCCCTGGAGCTGCAAACACCTGCCTTTGCTGCTCGAGGACCTTCTCTAGCACCATGCCAAACCCCTTCTCCTATGGCAGTGCTGCAGCATCCTGCGAGCCATGGACTAGAACTGGCACCTTCAGCATAGTTGCTCCTGGGAAACATCATTCAGCCATTCCCTTACTGCAATGAGCTGGACTCCTACTCCTTTGCAAGGCTCTTCCTGGACAGGTGCATCCTCAGCAATGAGACGGTTCTGCTGAGAGCCATGGCTCTGAGGGAGGAGGCAGTCCTGTCCAAAGGCCTTCCTCTGACTCCACTCCTGCAGCTCTCACGGAGGCACTGGGAGCCTTGGACACTCTTGCCACAAGTAGCCCAAGCGTGGACATCTTCCTCATCCTGCTCCTCCACTGCTGACATCAGGGAATTCCCTGGAGCTCCTAAAATCTGCCTTTCCTGCTCGAGGATCGTGTCTGGCAGCTCTCTGATCCTCTTCGCCTTTGGCAGCGCCACAGCATCCTGAGAGTCATATACTGGAAACTGGCAGCTACATGACACTTGCCGCTCCTAGGATGCTTTTCTCTGGGAAAATCTTCTTGGACACGACATTGCTCCAGTTTTTACTTCTAGGCCTTTCGTGGCCATCTGCATTCTCAGCCACAAGCAGGTTCTGATGATCGACATGGCTCTGGGAGAGCAGGGACTCCTGTCTGTGGACAAAGAAAACAAAGACAACTTGTAAGAAGAAAACCTGGAGCTTCTAGTTAGAAGAGAAAGGACTATTCAAACAAGGCAGGGCCAAGGGAGGAAACTTTCTAAAATGGAACAAGCAGCAGAAGCACAGTACTTTTGCAGAAGAAATTCCCTTCCCAGCACTTGGCTTAAGGAAAAAACCTCATGTTTCTATGAGAGACTTGAGTTCATGTCTACTACTGGGTACCAGACATCTGAACATTTAGACTATTGGCTTTCCAGGCTCACGCTATTCAAACCGGAAAGTGAAACTATTCTAACAGAAGGGATGATTGCAAGAAATGTTTCTGTTTACACCACGACTGCCGACCATCCATCATTCTTACCTTGCACCTGTCCAAAGGCCTTCCTCCATCTGCGCTCCGGCAACTCTCACCCAGGCAAGGGCAGGGATGGAGGCTCTTGCCACAAGTAGCCCAAGCGTAGACATCTTCCTCATCCTGCTACTCCACTGCTGACGTCAGGGTATTCCCTGGAGCTGCAAACACCTGCCTTTGCTGCTCGAGGATCTTCTCTAGCACCATGCAAAACCCCTTCTCCTATGGCAGTGCTGCAGCATCCTGCGAGCCATGGACTGGAACTGGCACCTCCAGCAAAGTTGCTCCTGGGAAACATCCCTCAGCCATTCCCTTACTGCAATGAGCTGGACTCCTACTCCTCTGCAATGCTCTTCCTGGACAGGTGCATCCTCAGCAATGAGACGGTTCTGCTGAGAGCCACGGCTCTGAGGGAGCAGCCAGTCCTGCCCAATGGTTGTCCTCCGTCACCACTCCTGCAGCTCCCACGGAGGCACTGGGAGCCTTGGACACTCTTGCCACAAGTAGCCCAAGCGTGGACATCTTCCTCATCCTGCTCCTCCACTGCTGACGGCAGGGAATTCCCTGGTGCTCCCAACATCTGCCTTTCCTGCTCGAGGATCGTGTCTGGCAGCTCTCTGAGCCTCTTTGCCTTTGGCAGCGCCACAGCATCCTAGGAGTCATATACTGGCAACTGGCACCTCCAGGACACTTGCTGCTCCTAGGATGCTTTTCTCTGGGAAAATCTTCTTGCACACGTCCTTGCTCCAGTTTTTACTCCTAGGCCTTTCGTGGCCATCTGCATTCTCAGCCACAAGCAGCTTCTGATGATCGACATGGCTCTGGGAGAGCAGGGACTCCTGTCTGTGGACAAAGAAAACAAAGACAACTTGTAATTAGAAAACCTGGAGCTTCTAGTTAGAAAAAAAAGGACTATTCAATCAAGGCAGGGCCAAGGGAGGAAACTTTCTAAAATGGAACAAGCAGCAGAAGCACAGTAGTTTTGCAGAAGAAATTCCCCTCCCAGCACTTGGCTTAAGGAAAAAGCCTGATGTTTCTATGAGAGACTTGAGTTCATGTCTACTATTGGGTACCAGACATCTGAACATTTAGACTATTGGCTTTCCAGGCTCACGCTATTCAAACCGGAAAGTGAAACTACTCTAACAGTAGGGATGATTGCAAGAAATGTTTCTGTTTACACCACGACTGCCGACCATGCATCATTCTTACCTTGCACCTGTCCAAAGGCCTTCCTCCGTCTGCGCTCTGGCAACTCTCACCCAGGCAAGGGCAAGGATGGAGGCTCTTGCCACAAGTAGCCCAAGCGTGGACATCTTCCTCATCCTGCTACTCCACTGCTGACGTCAGGGTATTCCCTGGAGCTGCAAACACCTGCCTTTGCGGCTCGAGGATCTTCTCTAGCACCATGCCAAACCCCTTCTCCTATGGCAGTGCTGCAGCATCCTGCGAGCCATGGACTGGAACTGGCACCTTCAGCATAGTTGCTCCTGGGAAACATCCTTCAGCCATTCCCTTACTGCAATGAGCTGGACTCCTACTCCTTTGCAAGGCTCTTCCTGGACAGGTGCATCCTCAGCAATGAGACGGTTCTGCTGAGAGCCATGGCTCTGAGGGAGCAGCCAGTCCTGTCCAAAGGCCTTCCTCTGACTCCACTCCTGCAGCTCCCACGGAGGCACTGGGAGCCTTGGACACTCTTGCCACAAGTAGCCCAAGCGTCGAGATCTTCCTCATCCTGCTCCTCCACTGCTGACATCAGGGAATTCCCTGGTGCTCCCAACATCTGCCTTTCCTGCTCGAGGATCGTGTCTGGCAGCTCTCTGAGCCTCTTCGCCTTTGGCAGCGCCACAGCATCCTGAGAGTCATATACTGGAAACTGGCAGCTACAGGACACTTGCTGCTCCTAGGATGCTTTTCTCTGGGAAAATCTTCTTGGACACGACATTGCTCCAGTTTTTACTTCTAGGCCTTTCGTGGCCATCTGCATCCGCAGCCACAAGCAGCTTCTGATGATCGACATGGCTCTGGGAGAGCAGGGACTCCTGTCTGTGGACAAAGAAAACAAAGACAACTTGTAAGAAGAAAACCTGGAGCTTCTAGATAGAAGACAAAGGACTATTCAATCAAGGCAGGGCCAAGGGAGGAAACTTTCTAAAATGGAACAAGCAGCAGAAGCACAGCAGTATTGCAGAAGAAATTCCCTTCCCAGCACTTGGCTTAAGGAAAAAACCTCATGTTTCTATGAGAGACTTGAGTTCATGTCTACTACTGGGAACCAGACATCTGAACATTTAGACTATTGGCTTTCCAGGCTCACGCTATTCAAACCGGAAAGTGAAACTACTCTAACAGTAAGGATGATTGCAAGAAATGTTTCTGTTTACACCACGACTGCCGACCATGCATCATTCTTACCTTGCACCTGTCCAAAGGCCTTCCTCCATCTGCGCTCCGGCAACTCTCACCCAGGCAAGGGCAGGGATGGAGGCTCTTGCCACAAGTAGCCCAAGCGTGGACATCTTCCTCATCCTGCTACTCCACTGCTGACGTCAGGGTATTCCCTGGAGCTGCAAACACCTGCCTTTGCTGCTCGAGGATCTTCTCTAGCACCATGCAAAACCCCTTCTCCTAAGGCAGAGCTGCAGCATCCTGCGAGCCACGGACTGGAACTGGCACCTCCAGCAAAGTTGCTCCTGGGAAACATCCCTCAGCCATTCCCTTACTGCAATGAGCTGGACTCCTACTCCTCTGCAATGCTCTTCCTGGACAGGTGCATCCTCAGCAATGAGACAGTTCTGCTGAGAGCCACAGCTCTGAGGAAGCAGCCAGTCCTGCCCAATGGTTGCCCTCTGTCACCAGTCCTGCAGCTCCCACGGAGGCACTGGGAGCCTTGGACACTCTTGCCACAAGTAGCCCAAGCGTGGACATCTTCCTCATCCTGCTCCTCCACTGCTGACATCAGGGAATTCCCTGGTGCTCCCAACATCTGCCTTTCCTGCTGGAGGATCGTGTCTGGCAGATCTCTGAGCCTCTTTGCCTTTGGCAGCGCCACAGCATCCTAGGAGTCATATACTGGCAACTGGCACCTCCAGGACACTTGCTGCTCCTAGGATGCTTTCCTCTAGGAAAAACTTCTTGCACACGTCCTTGCTCCAGTTTTTACTCCTAGGCCTTTCGTGGCCATCTGCATTCTCAGCCACAAGAAGCTTCTGATGATCGACATGGCTCTGGGAGAGCAGGGACTCCTGTCTGTGGACAAAGAAAACAAAGACAACTTGTAAGATTAAAACCTGGAGCTTCTAGTTAGAAGAGAAAGGACTATTCAATCAAGGCAGGGCCAAGGGAGGAAACTTTCTAAAATGGAACAAGCAGCAGAAGCACAGTAGTTTTGCAGAAGAAATTCCCCTCCCCGCACTTGGCTTAAGGAAAAAGCATGATGTTTCTATGAGAGACTTGAGTTCATGTCTACTATTGGATAGCAGACATCTGAACATTTAGACTACTGGCTTTCCAGGCTCACGCAATTCAAACCGGAATGTCAAACTATTTCAAAAGCTAGAGATGCTTCGAAGAAATGTTTCTGTATTCACCACAACTGGGGACCATGCATCATTCTTACCTTGCACCTGTCCAAAGGCCTTCCTCCGTCTCCAGTCCTGCCGCTCTCACGGAGGCACTGGGAGCCTTGGACACTCTTGCCACAAGTAGCCCAAGCGTGGACATCTTCCTCATCCTGCTCCTCCACTGCTGACGTCAGGGAATTCCCTGGAGCTCCAAACATCTGCCTTTCCAGCTGGAGGATCATGTCTGGCAGCTCTCTGAGCCTCTTCACCTCTGGTAGCGCCACAGCATCCTAGGAGTCATATACTGGCAACTGGCACCTCCAGGACACTTGCTGCTCCTAGGATGCTTTTCTCTGGGAAAATCTTCTTGCACACGACATTGCTGCCGATTTTACTTCTAGGCCTTTCGTGGCCATCTGCATCCTCAGCCACAAGCAGCTTCTGATGATCAACAGGGCTCTGGGAGAGCAGGGACTCCTGTCTGTGGACAAAGAAAACAAAGACAACTTGTAAGAAGAAAACCTGGAGCTTCTAGTTAGAAAAAAAAGGACTATTCAATCAAGGCAGGGCCAAGGGAGGAAACTTTCTAAAATGGAACAAGCAGCAGAAGCACAGTAGTTTTGCAGAAGAAATTCCCCTCCCAGCACTTGGCTTAAGGAAAAAGCCTGATGTTTCTATGAGAGACTTGAGTTCATGTCTACTATTGGGTACCAGACATCTGAACATTTAGACTATTGGCTTTCCAGGCTCACGCTATTCAAACCGGAAAGTGAAACTACTCTAACAGTAGGGATGATTGCAAGAAATGTTTCTGTTTACACCACGACTGCCGACCATGCATCATTCTTACCTTGCACCTGTCCAAAGGCCTTCCTCCGTCTGCGCTCTGGCAACTCTCACCCAGGCAAGGGCAAGGATGGAGGCTCTTGCCACAAGTAGCCCAAGCGTGGACATCTTCCTCATCCTGCTACTCCACTGCTGACGTCAGGGTATTCCCTGGAGCTGCAAACACCTGCCTTTGCGGCTCGAGGATCTTCTCTAGCACCATGCCAAACCCCTTCTCCTATGGCAGTGCTGCAGCATCCTGCGAGCCATGGACTGGAACTGGCACCTTCAGCATAGTTGCTCCTGGGAAACATCCTTCAGCCATTCCCTTACTGCAATGAGCTGGACTCCTACTCCTTTGCAAGGCTCTTCCTGGACAGGTGCATCCTCAGCAATGAGACGGTTCTGCTGAGAGCCATGGCTCTGAGGGAGCAGCCAGTCCTGTCAAAAGGCCTTCCTCTGACTCCACTCCTGCAGCTCCCACGGAGGCACTGGGAGCCTTGGACACTCTTGCCACAAGTAGCCCAAGCGTCGAGATCTTCCTCATCCTGCTCCTCCACTGCTGACATCAGGGAATTCCCTGGTGCTCCCAACATCTGCCTTTCCTGCTCGAGGATCGTGTCTGGCAGCTCTCTGAGCCTCTTCGCCTTTGGCAGCGCCACAGCATCCTGAGAGTCATATACTGGAAACTGGCAGCTACAGGACACTTGCTGCTCCTAGGATGCTTTTCTCTGGGAAAATCTTCTTGGACACGACATTGCTCCAGTTTTTACTTCTAGGCCTTTCGTGGCCATCTGCATCCGCAGCCACAAGCAGCTTCTGATGATCGACATGGCTCTGGGAGAGCAGGGACTCCTGTCTGTGGACAAAGAAAACAAAGACAACTTGTAAGAAGAAAACCTGGAGCTTCTAGATAGAAGACAAAGGACTATTCAATCAAGGCAGGGCCAAGGGAGGAAACTTTCTAAAATGGAACAAGCAGCAGAAGCACAGCAGTATTGCAGAAGAAATTCCCTTCCCAGCACTTGGCTTAAGGAAAAAACCTCATGTTTCTATGAGAGACTTGAGTTCATGTCTACTACTGGGAACCAGACATCTGAACATTTAGACTATTGGCTTTCCAGGCTCACACTATTCAAACCGGAAAGTGAAACTACTCTAACAGTAAGGATGATTGCAAGAAATGTTTCTGTTTACACCACGACTGCCGACCATCCATCATTCTTACCTTGCACCTGTCCAAAGGCCTTCCTCCATCTGCGCTCCGGCAACTCTCACCCAGGCAAGGGCAGGGATGGAGGCTCTTGCCACAAGTAGCCCAAGCGTGGACATCTTCCTCATCCTGCTACTCCACTGCTGACGTCAGGGTATTCCCTGGAGCTGCAAACACCTGCCTTTGCTGCTCGAGGATCTTCTCTAGCACCATGCAAAACCCCTTCTCCTAAGGCAGAGCTGCAGCATCCTGCGAGCCACGGACTGGAACTGGCACCTCCAGCAAAGTTGCTCCTGGGAAACATCCCTCAGCCATTCCCTTACTGCAATGAGCTGGACTCCTACTCCTCTGCAATGCTCTTCCTGGACAGGTGCATCCTCAGCAATGAGACAGTTCTGCTGAGAGCCACAGCTCTGAGGAAGCAGCCAGTCCTGCCCAATGGTTGCCCTCTGTCACCAGTCCTGCAGCTCCCACGGAGGCACTGGGAGCCTTGGACACTCTTGCCACAAGTAGCCCAAGCGTGGACATCTTCCTCATCCTGCTCCTCCACTGCTGACATCAGGGAATTCCCTGGTGCTCCCAACATCTGCCTTTCCTGCTGGAGGATCGTGTCTGGCAGATCTCTGAGCCTCTTTGCCTTTGGCAGCGCCACAGCATCCTAGGAGTCATATACTGGCAACTGGCACCTCCAGGACACTTGCTGCTCCTAGGATGCTTTCCTCTAGGAAAAACTTCTTGCACACGTCCTTGCTCCAGTTTTTACTCCTAGGCCTTTCGTGGCCATCTGCATTCTCAGCCACAAGAAGCTTCTGATGATCGACATGGCTCTGGGAGAGCAGGGACCCCTGTCTGTGGACAAAGAAAACAAAGACAACTTGTAAGATTAAAACCTGGAGCTTCTAGTTAGAAGAGAAAGGACTATTCAATCAAGGCAGGGCCAAGGGAGGAAACTTTCTAAAATGGAACAAGCAGCAGAAGCACAGTAGTTTTGCAGAAGAAATTCCCCTCCCCGCACTTGGCTTAAGGAAAAAGCATGATGTTTCTATGAGAGACTTGAGTTCATGTCTACTATTGGATAGCAGACATCTGAACATTTAGACTACTGGCTTTCCAGGCTCACGCAATTCAAACCGGAATGTCAAACTATTTCAAAAGCTAGAGATGCTTCGAAGAAATGTTTCTGTATTCACCACAACTGGGGACCATGCATCATTCTTACCTTGCACCTGTCCAAAGGCCTTCCTCCGTCTCCAGTCCTGCCGCTCTCACGGAGGCACTGGGAGCCTTGGACACTCTTGCCACAAGTAGCCCAAGCGTGGACATCTTCCTCATCCTGCTCCTCCACTGCTGACGTCAGGGAATTCCCTGGAGCTCCAAACATCTGCCTTTCCAGCTGGAGGATCATGTCTGGCAGCTCTCTGAGCCTCTTCACCTCTGGTAGCGCCACAGCATCCTAGGAGTCATATACTGGCAACTGGCACCTCCAGGACACTTGCTGCTCCTAGGATGCTTTTCTCTGGGAAAATCTTCTTGCACACGACATTGCTGCCGATTTTACTTCTAGGCCTTTCGTGGCCATCTGCATCCTCAGCCACAAGCAGCTTCTGATGATCAACAGGGCTCTGGGAGAGCAGGGACTCCTGTCTGTGGACAAAGAAAACAAAGACAACTTGTAAGAAGAAAACCTGGAGCTTCTAGTTAGAAAAAAAAGGACTATTCAATCAAGGCAGGGCCAAGGGAGGAAACTTTCTAAAATGGAACAAGCAGCAGAAGCACAGTAGTTTTGCAGAAGAAATTCCCCTCCCAGCACTTGGCTTAAGGAAAAAGCCTGATGTTTCTATGAGAGACTTGAGTTCATGTCTACTATTGGGTACCAGACATCTGAACATTTAGACTATTGGCTTTCCAGGCTCACGCTATTCAAACCGGAAAGTGAAACTACTCTAACAGTAGGGATGATTGCAAGAAATGTTTCTGTTTACACCACGACTGCCGACCATGCATCATTCTTACCTTGCACCTGTCCAAAGGCCTTCCTCCGTCTGCGCTCTGGCAACTCTCACCCAGGCAAGGGCAAGGATGGAGGCTCTTGCCACAAGTAGCCCAAGCGTGGACATCTTCCTCATCCTGCTACTCCACTGCTGACGTCAGGGTATTCCCTGGAGCTGCAAACACCTGCCTTTGCGGCTCGAGGATCTTCTCTAGCACCATGCCAAACCCCTTCTCCTATGGCAGTGCTGCAGCATCCTGCGAGCCATGGACTGGAACTGGCACCTTCAGCATAGTTGCTCCTGGGAAACATCCTTCAGCCATTCCCTTACTGCAATGAGCTGGACTCCTACTCCTTTGCAAGGCTCTTCCTGGACAGGTGCATCCTCAGCAATGAGACGGTTCTGCTGAGAGCCATGGCTCTGAGGGAGCAGCCAGTCCTGTCAAAAGGCCTTCCTCTGACTCCACTCCTGCAGCTCCCACGGAGGCACTGGGAGCCTTGGACACTCTTGCCACAAGTAGCCCAAGCGTGGACATCTTCCTCATCCTGCTCCTCCACTGCTGACGGCAGGGAATTCCCTGGTGCTCCCAACATCTGCCTTTCCTGCTCGAGGATCGTGTCTGGCAGCTCTCTGAGCCTCTTTGCCTTTGGCAGCGCCACAGCATCCTAGGAGTCATATACTGGCAACTGGCACCTCCAGGACACTTGCTGCTCCTAGGATGCTTTTCTCTGGGAAAATCTTCTTGCACACGTCCTTGCTCCAGTTTTTACTCCTAGGCCTTTCGTGGCCATCTGCATTCTCAGCCACAAGCAGCTTCTGATGATCGACATGGCTCTGGGAGAGCAGGGACTCCTGTCTGTGGACAAAGAAAACAAAGACAACTTGTAATTAGAAAACCTGGAGCTTCTAGTTAGAAAAAAAAGGACTATTCAATCAAGGCAGGGCCAAGGGAGGAAACTTTCTAAAATGGAACAAGCAGCAGAAGCACAGTAGTTTTGCAGAAGAAATTCCCCTCCCAGCACTTGGCTTAAGGAAAAAGCCTGATGTTTCTATGAGAGACTTGAGTTCATGTCTACTATTGGGTACCAGACATCTGAACATTTAGACTATTGGCTTTCCAGGCTCACGCTATTCAAACCGGAAAGTGAAACTACTCTAACAGTAGGGATGATTGCAAGAAATGTTTCTGTTTACACCACGACTGCCGACCATGCATCATTCTTACCTTGCACCTGTCCAAAGGCCTTCCTCCGTCTGCGCTCTGGCAACTCTCACCCAGGCAAGGGCAAGGATGGAGGCTCTTGCCACAAGTAGCCCAAGCGTGGACATCTTCCTCATCCTGCTACTCCACTGCTGACGTCAGGGTATTCCCTGGAGCTGCAAACACCTGCCTTTGCGGCTCGAGGATCTTCTCTAGCACCATGCCAAACCCCTTCTCCTATGGCAGTGCTGCAGCATCCTGCGAGCCATGGACTGGAACTGGCACCTTCAGCATAGTTGCTCCTGGGAAACATCCTTCAGCCATTCCCTTACTGCAATGAGCTGGACTCCTACTCCTTTGCAAGGCTCTTCCTGGACAGGTGCATCCTCAGCAATGAGACGGTTCTGCTGAGAGCCATGGCTCTGAGGGAGCAGCCAGTCCTGTCCAAAGGCCTTCCTCTGACTCCACTCCTGCAGCTCCCACGGAGGCACTGGGAGCCTTGGACACTCTTGCCACAAGTAGCCCAAGCGTCGAGATCTTCCTCATCCTGCTCCTCCACTGCTGACATCAGGGAATTCCCTGGTGCTCCCAACATCTGCCTTTCCTGCTCGAGGATCGTGTCTGGCAGCTCTCTGAGCCTCTTCGCCTTTGGCAGCGCCACAGCATCCTGAGAGTCATATACTGGAAACTGGCAGCTACAGGACACTTGCTGCTCCTAGGATGCTTTTCTCTGGGAAAATCTTCTTGGACACGACATTGCTCCAGTTTTTACTTCTAGGCCTTTCGTGGCCATCTGCATCCGCAGCCACAAGCAGCTTCTGATGATCGACATGGCTCTGGGAGAGCAGGGACTCCTGTCTGTGGACAAAGAAAACAAAGACAACTTGTAAGAAGAAAACCTGGAGCTTCTAGATAGAAGACAAAGGACTATTCAATCAAGGCAGGGCCAAGGGAGGAAACTTTCTAAAATGGAACAAGCAGCAGAAGCACAGCAGTATTGCAGAAGAAATTCCCTTCCCAGCACTTGGCTTAAGGAAAAAACCTCATGTTTCTATGAGAGACTTGAGTTCATGTCTACTACTGGGAACCAGACATCTGAACATTTAGACTATTGGCTTTCCAGGCTCACGCTATTCAAACCGGAAAGTGAAACTACTCTAACAGTAAGGATGATTGCAAGAAATGTTTCTGTTTACACCACGACTGCCGACCATGCATCATTCTTACCTTGCACCTGTCCAAAGGCCTTCCTCCATCTGCGCTCCGGCAACTCTCACCCAGGCAAGGGCAGGGATGGAGGCTCTTGCCACAAGTAGCCCAAGCGTGGACATCTTCCTCATCCTGCTACTCCACTGCTGACGTCAGGGTATTCCCTGGAGCTGCAAACACCTGCCTTTGCTGCTCGAGGATCTTCTCTAGCACCATGCAAAACCCCTTCTCCTAAGGCAGAGCTGCAGCATCCTGCGAGCCACGGACTGGAACTGGCACCTCCAGCAAAGTTGCTCCTGGGAAACATCCCTCAGCCATTCCCTTACTGCAATGAGCTGGACTCCTACTCCTCTGCAATGCTCTTCCTGGACAGGTGCATCCTCAGCAATGAGACAGTTCTGCTGAGAGCCACAGCTCTGAGGAAGCAGCCAGTCCTGCCCAATGGTTGCCCTCTGTCACCAGTCCTGCAGCTCCCACGGAGGCACTGGGAGCCTTGGACACTCTTGCCACAAGTAGCCCAAGCGTGGACATCTTCCTCATCCTGCTCCTCCACTGCTGACATCAGGGAATTCCCTGGTGCTCCCAACATCTGCCTTTCCTGCTGGAGGATCGTGTCTGGCAGATCTCTGAGCCTCTTTGCCTTTGGCAGCGCCACAGCATCCTAGGAGTCATATACTGGCAACTGGCACCTCCAGGACACTTGCTGCTCCTAGGATGCTTTCCTCTAGGAAAAACTTCTTGCACACGTCCTTGCTCCAGTTTTTACTCCTAGGCCTTTCGTGGCCATCTGCATTCTCAGCCACAAGAAGCTTCTGATGATCGACATGGCTCTGGGAGAGCAGGGACCCCTGTCTGTGGACAAAGAAAACAAAGACAACTTGTAAGATTAAAACCTGGAGCTTCTAGTTAGAAGAGAAAGGACTATTCAATCAAGGCAGGGCCAAGGGAGGAAACTTTCTAAAATGGAACAAGCAGCAGAAGCACAGTAGTTTTGCAGAAGAAATTCCCCTCCCCGCACTTGGCTTAAGGAAAAAGCATGATGTTTCTATGAGAGACTTGAGTTCATGTCTACTATTGGATAGCAGACATCTGAACATTTAGACTACTGGCTTTCCAGGCTCACGCAATTCAAACCGGAATGTCAAACTATTTCAAAAGCTAGAGATGCTTCGAAGAAATGTTTCTGTATTCACCACAACTGGGGACCATGCATCATTCTTACCTTGCACCTGTCCAAAGGCCTTCCTCCGTCTCCAGTCCTGCCGCTCTCACGGAGGCACTGGGAGCCTTGGACACTCTTGCCACAAGTAGCCCAAGCGTGGACATCTTCCTCATCCTGCTCCTCCACTGCTGACGTCAGGGAATTCCCTGGAGCTCCAAACATCTGCCTTTCCAGCTGGAGGATCATGTCTGGCAGCTCTCTGAGCCTCTTCACCTCTGGTAGCGCCACAGCATCCTAGGAGTCATATACTGGCAACTGGCACCTCCAGGACACTTGCTGCTCCTAGGATGCTTTTCTCTGGGAAAATCTTCTTGCACACGACATTGCTGCCGATTTTACTTCTAGGCCTTTCGTGGCCATCTGCATCCTCAGCCACAAGCAGCTTCTGATGATCAACAGGGCTCTGGGAGAGCAGGGACTCCTGTCTGTGGACAAAGAAAACAAAGACAACTTGTAAGAAGAAAACCTGGAGCTTCTAGATAGAAGAGAAAGGACTATTCAATCAAGGCAGGGCCAAGGGAGGAAACTTTCTAAAATGGAACAAGCAGCAGAAGCAGAGCAGTTTTGCAGAAGAAATTCCCCTCCCAGCACTTGGCTTAAGGAAAAAGCCTGATGTTTCTATGAGAGACTTGAGTTCATGTCTACTATTGGGTACCAGACATCTGAACATTTAGACTATTGGCTTTCCAGGCTCACGCTATTCAAACCGGAAAGTGAAACTACTCTAACAGTAGGGATGATTGCAAGAAATGTTTCTGTTTACACCACGACTGCCGACCATGCATCATTCTTACCTTGCACCTGTCCAAAGGCCTTCCTCCGTCTGCGCTCTGGCAACTCTCACCCAGGCAAGGGCAAGGATGGAGGCTCTTGCCACAAGTAGCCCAAGCGTGGACATCTTCCTCATCCTGCTACTCCACTGCTGACGTCAGGGTATTCCCTGGAGCTGCAAACACCTGCCTTTGCGGCTCGAGGATCTTCTCTAGCACCATGCCAAACCCCTTCTCCTATGGCAGTGCTGCAGCATCCTGCGAGCCATGGACTGGAACTGGCACCTTCAGCATAGTTGCTCCTGGGAAACATCCTTCAGCCATTCCCTTACTGCAATGAGCTGGACTCCTACTCCTTTGCAAGGCTCTTCCTGGACAGGTGCATCCTCAGCAATGAGACGGTTCTGCTGAGAGCCATGGCTCTGAGGGAGCAGCCAGTCCTGTCAAAAGGCCTTCCTCTGACTCCACTCCTGCAGCTCCCACGGAGGCACTGGGAGCCTTGGACACTCTTGCCACAAGTAGCCCAAGCGTCGAGATCTTCCTCATCCTGCTCCTCCACTGCTGACATCAGGGAATTCCCTGGTGCTCCCAACATCTGCCTTTCCTGCTCGAGGATCGTGTCTGGCAGCTCTCTGAGCCTCTTCGCCTTTGGCAGCGCCACAGCATCCTGAGAGTCATATACTGGAAACTGGCAGCTACAGGACACTTGCTGCTCCTAGGATGCTTTTCTCTGGGAAAATCTTCTTGGACACGACATTGCTCCAGTTTTTACTTCTAGGCCTTTCGTGGCCATCTGCATCCGCAGCCACAAGCAGCTTCTGATGATCGACATGGCTCTGGGAGAGCAGGGACTCCTGTCTGTGGACAAAGAAAACAAAGACAACTTGTAAGAAGAAAACCTGGAGCTTCTAGATAGAAGACAAAGGACTATTCAATCAAGGCAGGGCCAAGGGAGGAAACTTTCTAAAATGGAACAAGCAGCAGAAGCACAGCAGTATTGCAGAAGAAATTCCCTTCCCAGCACTTGGCTTAAGGAAAAAACCTCATGTTTCTATGAGAGACTTGAGTTCATGTCTACTACTGGGAACCAGACATCTGAACATTTAGACTATTGGCTTTCCAGGCTCACACTATTCAAACCGGAAAGTGAAACTACTCTAACAGTAAGGATGATTGCAAGAAATGTTTCTGTTTACACCACGACTGCCGACCATCCATCATTCTTACCTTGCACCTGTCCAAAGGCCTTCCTCCATCTGCGCTCCGGCAACTCTCACCCAGGCAAGGGCAGGGATGGAGGCTCTTGCCACAAGTAGCCCAAGCGTGGACATCTTCCTCATCCTGCTACTCCACTGCTGACGTCAGGGTATTCCCTGGAGCTGCAAACACCTGCCTTTGCTGCTCGAGGATCTTCTCTAGCACCATGCAAAACCCCTTCTCCTAAGGCAGAGCTGCAGCATCCTGCGAGCCACGGACTGGAACTGGCACCTCCAGCAAAGTTGCTCCTGGGAAACATCCCTCAGCCATTCCCTTACTGCAATGAGCTGGACTCCTACTCCTCTGCAATGCTCTTCCTGGACAGGTGCATCCTCAGCAATGAGACAGTTCTGCTGAGAGCCACAGCTCTGAGGAAGCAGCCAGTCCTGCCCAATGGTTGCCCTCTGTCACCAGTCCTGCAGCTCCCACGGAGGCACTGGGAGCCTTGGACACTCTTGCCACAAGTAGCCCAAGCGTGGACATCTTCCTCATCCTGCTCCTCCACTGCTGACGTCAGGGAATTCCCTGGTGCTCCCAACATCTGCCTTTCCTGCTGGAGGATCGTGTCTGGCAGATCTCTGAGCCTCTTTGCCTTTGGCAGCGCCACAGCATCCTAGGAGTCATATACTGGCAACTGGCACCTCCAGGACACTTGCTGCTCCTAGGATGCTTTCCTCTAGGAAAAACTTCTTGCACACGTCCTTGCTCCAGTTTTTACTCCTAGGCCTTTCGTGGCCATCTGCATTCTCAGCCACAAGAAGCTTCTGATGATCGACATGGCTCTGGGAGAGCAGGGACCCCTGTCTGTGGACAAAGAAAACAAAGACAACTTGTAAGATTAAAACCTGGAGCTTCTAGTTAGAAGAGAAAGGACTATTCAATCAAGGCAGGGCCAAGGGAGGAAACTTTCTAAAATGGAACAAGCAGCAGAAGCACAGTAGTTTTGCAGAAGAAATTCCCCTCCCCGCACTTGGCTTAAGGAAAAAGCATGATGTTTCTATGAGAGACTTGAGTTCATGTCTACTATTGGATAGCAGACATCTGAACATTTAGACTACTGGCTTTCCAGGCTCACGCAATTCAAACCGGAATGTCAAACTATTTCAAAAGCTAGAGATGCTTCGAAGAAATGTTTCTGTATTCACCACAACTGGGGACCATGCATCATTCTTACCTTGCACCTGTCCAAAGGCCTTCCTCCGTCTCCAGTCCTGCCGCTCTCACGGAGGCACTGGGAGCCTTGGACACTCTTGCCACAAGTAGCCCAAGCGTGGACATCTTCCTCATCCTGCTCCTCCACTGCTGACGTCAGGGAATTCCCTGGAGCTCCAAACATCTGCCTTTCCAGCTGGAGGATCATGTCTGGCAGCTCTCTGAGCCTCTTCACCTCTGGTAGCGCCACAGCATCCTAGGAGTCATATACTGGCAACTGGCACCTCCAGGACACTTGCTGCTCCTAGGATGCTTTTCTCTGGGAAAATCTTCTTGCACACGACATTGCTGCCGATTTTACTTCTAGGCCTTTCGTGGCCATCTGCATCCTCAGCCACAAGCAGCTTCTGATGATCAACAGGGCTCTGGGAGAGCAGGGACTCCTGTCTGTGGACAAAGAAAACAAAGACAACTTGTAAGAAGAAAACCTGGAGCTTCTAGATAGAAGAGAAAGGACTATTCAATCAAGGCAGGGCCAAGGGAGGAAACTTTCTAAAATGGAACAAGCAGCAGAAGCAGAGCAGTTTTGCAGAAGAAATTCCCCTCCCAGCACTTGGCTTAAGGAAAAAGCCTGATGTTTCTATGAGAGACTTGAGTTCATGTCTACTATTGGGTTCCAGACATCTGAACATTTAGACTATTGGCTTTCCAGGCTCACACTATTCAAACCGGAAAGTGAAACTACTCTAAAAGCTAGAGGCGATTGCAAGAAATGTTTCTGCTCACACCACGACTGCCGACCATGCATCATTCTTACCTTGCACCTGTCCAAAGGCCTTCCTCCGTCTGCGCTCTGGCAACTCTCACCCAAGCTCGGGCAGGGATGGAGGCTCTTGCCACAAGTAGCCCAAGCCTGGAGATATTCCTCATCCTGATCTTCCACTGCTGACATCTAGGAATTCCCTGGAGCTGCAAACACTTGCCTTTGCTGCTCGAGGATCTTCTCTAGCACCATGCCAAATGCCTTCTCCTATGGCAGTGCTGCAGCATCCTGCGAGCCATGGACTGGAACTGGCACCTTCAGCATAGTTGCTCCTGGGAAACATCCTTCAGCCATTCCCTTACTGCAATGAGCTGGACTCCTACACCTTTGCAAGGCTCTTCCTGGATAGGTGCATCCTCAGCAATGAGACGGTTCTGCTGAGAGCCACGGCTCTGAGGGAGCAGCCAGTCCTGCCCAAAGGCCTTCCTCCGTCCTGCAGTCCTCCAGTCCTGCAGCTCCCACGGAGGCACTGGGAGCCTTGGACACTCTTGCCACAAGTAGCCCAAGCGTCGAGATCTTCCTCATCCTGCTCCTCCACTGCTGACGGCAGGGAATTCCCTGGAGCTCCCAACATCTGCCTTTCCTGCTCGAGGATCGTGTCTGGCAGCTCTCTGAGCCTCTTACACTTTGGAAGCGCAACAGCATCCTAGGAGTCATATACTGGCAACTGGCACCTCCAGGACACTTGCTGCTCCTAGGATGCTTTTCTCTGGGAAAATCTTCTTGCACACAACCTTGCTGCAGATTTTACTTCTAGGCCTTTTGTGGCCATCTGCATCCGCAGCCACAAGCAGCTTCTGATGATCGACATGGCTCTGGGAGAGCAGGGACTCCTGTCTGTGGACAAAGAAAACAAAGACAACTTGTAAGAAGAAAACCTGGAGCTTCTAGTTAGAAGAGAAAGGACTATTCAATCAAGGCAGAGCCAAGGGAGGAAACTTTCTAAAATGGAACAAGCAGCAGAAGCACAGCAGTATTGCAGAAGAAATTCCCCTCCCAGCACTTGGCTTAAGGAAAACGCCTGATGTTTCTATGAGAGACTTGAGTTCATGTCTACTATTGGGTACCAGACATCTGAATATTTGGACTATTGGCTTTCCAGGCTCACGCTATTCAAACCGGAAAGTGAAACTACTCTAACAGTAGGGATGATTGCAAGAAATGTTTCTGCTCGCACCACGACTGCCGACCATGCATCATTCTTACCTTGCACCTGTCCAAAGGCCTTCCTCCGTCTGCGCTCCGGCAACTCTCACCCAGGCAAGGGCAAGGATGGAGGCCCTTGCCACAAGTAGCCCAAGCGTGGACATCTTCCTCATCCTGCTACTCCACTGCTGACGTCAGGGTATTCCCTGGAGCTGCAAACACCTGCCTTTGCTGCTCGAGGACCTTCTCTAGCACCATGCCAAACCCCTTCTCCTATGGCAGTGCTGCAGCATCCTGCGAGCCATGGACTGGAACTGGCACCTTCAGCATAGTTGCTCCTGGGAAACATCCTTCAGCCATTCCCTTACTGCAATGAGCTGGACTCCTACTCCTTTGCAAGGCTCTTCCTGGACAGGTGCATCCTCAGCAATGAGACGGTTCTGCTGAGAGCCACGGCTCTGAGGGAGCAGCCAGTCCTGCCCAAAGGCCTTCCTCCGTCTCCACTCCTGCAGCTCCCACGGAGGCACTGGGAGCCTTGGACACTCTTGCCACAAGTAGCCCAAGCGTGGACATCTTCCTCATCCTGCTCCTCCACTGCTGACGTCAGGGAATTCCCTGGTGCTCCCAACATCTGCCTTTCCTGCTGGAGGATCGTGTCTGGCAGATCTCTGAGCCTCTTTGCCTTTGGCAGCGCCACAGCATCCTAGGAGTCATATACTGGCAACTGGCACCTCCAGGACACTTGCTGCTCCTAGGATGCTTTCCTCTAGGAAAAACTTCTTGCACACGTCCTTGCTCCAGTTTTTACTCCTAGGCCTTTCGTGGCCATCTGCATTCTCAGCCACAAGAAGCTTCTGATGATCGACATGGCTCTGGGAGAGCAGGGACCCCTGTCTGTGGACAAAGAAAACAAAGACAACTTGTAAGATTAAAACCTGGAGCTTCTAGTTAGAAGAGAAAGGACTATTCAATCAAGGCAGGGCCAAGGGAGGAAACTTTCTAAAATGGAACAAGCAGCAGAAGCACAGTAGTTTTGCAGAAGAAATTCCCCTCCCCGCACTTGGCTTAAGGAAAAAGCATGATGTTTCTATGAGAGACTTGAGTTCATGTCTACTATTGGATAGCAGACATCTGAACATTTAGACTACTGGCTTTCCAGGCTCACGCAATTCAAACCGGAATGTCAAACTATTTCAAAAGCTAGAGATGCTTCGAAGAAATGTTTCTGTATTCACCACAACTGGGGACCATGCATCATTCTTACCTTGCACCTGTCCAAAGGCCTTCCTCCGTCTCCAGTCCTGCCGCTCTCACGGAGGCACTGGGAGCCTTGGACACTCTTGCCACAAGTAGCCCAAGCGTGGACATCTTCCTCATCCTGCTCCTCCACTGCTGACGTCAGGGAATTCCCTGGAGCTCCAAACATCTGCCTTTCCAGCTGGAGGATCATGTCTGGCAGCTCTCTGAGCCTCTTCACCTCTGGTAGCGCCACAGCATCCTAGGAGTCATATACTGGCAACTGGCACCTCCAGGACACTTGCTGCTCCTAGGATGCTTTTCTCTGGGAAAATCTTCTTGCACACGACATTGCTGCCGATTTTACTTCTAGGCCTTTCGTGGCCATCTGCATCCTCAGCCACAAGCAGCTTCTGATGATCAACAGGGCTCTGGGAGAGCAGGGACTCCTGTCTGTGGACAAAGAAAACAAAGACAACTTGTAAGAAGAAAACCTGGAGCTTCTAGATAGAAGAGAAAGGACTATTCAATCAAGGCAGGGCCAAGGGAGGAAACTTTCTAAAATGGAACAAGCAGCAGAAGCAGAGCAGTTTTGCAGAAGAAATTCCCCTCCCAGCACTTGGCTTAAGGAAAAAGCCTGATGTTTCTATGAGAGACTTGAGTTCATGTCTACTATTGGGTTCCAGACATCTGAACATTTAGACTATTGGCTTTCCAGGCTCACACTATTCAAACCGGAAAGTGAAACTACTCTAAAAGCTAGAGGCGATTGCAAGAAATGTTTCTGCTCACACCACGACTGCCGACCATGCATCATTCTTACCTTGCACCTGTCCAAAGGCCTTCCTCCGTCTGCGCTCTGGCAACTCTCACCCAAGCTCGGGCAGGGATGGAGGCTCTTGCCACAAGTAGCCCAAGCCTGGAGATATTCCTCATCCTGATCTTCCACTGCTGACATCTAGGAATTCCCTGGAGCTGCAAACACTTGCCTTTGCTGCTCGAGGATCTTCTCTAGCACCATGCCAAATGCCTTCTCCTATGGCAGTGCTGCAGCATCCTGCGAGCCATGGACTGGAACTGGCACCTTCAGCATAGTTGCTCCTGGGAAACATCCTTCAGCCATTCCCTTACTGCAATGAGCTGGACTCCTACACCTTTGCAAGGCTCTTCCTGGATAGGTGCATCCTCAGCAATGAGACGGTTCTGCTGAGAGCCACGGCTCTGAGGGAGCAGCCAGTCCTGCCCAAAGGCCTTCCTCCGTCCTGCAGTCCTCCAGTCCTGCAGCTCCCACGGAGGCACTGGGAGCCTTGGACACTCTTGCCACAAGTAGCCCAAGCGTCGAGATCTTCCTCATCCTGCTCCTCCACTGCTGACGGCAGGGAATTCCCTGGAGCTCCCAACATCTGCCTTTCCTGCTCGAGGATCGTGTCTGGCAGCTCTCTGAGCCTCTTACACTTTGGAAGCGCAACAGCATCCTAGGAGTCATATACTGGCAACTGGCACCTCCAGGACACTTGCTGCTCCTAGGATGCTTTTCTCTGGGAAAATCTTCTTGCACACAACCTTGCTGCAGATTTTACTTCTAGGCCTTTTGTGGCCATCTGCATCCGCAGCCACAAGCAGCTTCTGATGATCGACATGGCTCTGGGAGAGCAGGGACTCCTGTCTGTGGACAAAGAAAACAAAGACAACTTGTAAGAAGAAAACCTGGAGCTTCTAGTTAGAAGAGAAAGGACTATTCAATCAAGGCAGAGCCAAGGGAGGAAACTTTCTAAAATGGAACAAGCAGCAGAAGCACAGCAGTATTGCAGAAGAAATTCCCCTCCCAGCACTTGGCTTAAGGAAAACGCCTGATGTTTCTATGAGAGACTTGAGTTCATGTCTACTATTGGGTACCAGACATCTGAATATTTGGACTATTGGCTTTCCAGGCTCACGCTATTCAAACCGGAAAGTGAAACTACTCTAACAGTAGGGATGATTGCAAGAAATGTTTCTGCTCGCACCACGACTGCCGACCATGCATCATTCTTACCTTGCACCTGTCCAAAGGCCTTCCTCCGTCTGCGCTCCGGCAACTCTCACCCAGGCAAGGGCAAGGATGGAGGCCCTTGCCACAAGTAGCCCAAGCGTGGACATCTTCCTCATCCTGCTACTCCACTGCTGACGTCAGGGTATTCCCTGGAGCTGCAAACACCTGCCTTTGCTGCTCGAGGACCTTCTCTAGCACCATGCCAAACCCCTTCTCCTATGGCAGTGCTGCAGCATCCTGCGAGCCATGGACTGGAACTGGCACCTTCAGCATAGTTGCTCCTGGGAAACATCATTCAGCCATTCCCTTACTGCAATGAGCTGGACTCCTACTCCTCTGCAAGGCTCTTCCTGGACAGGTGCATCCTCAGCAATGAGACGGTTCTGCTGAGAGCCATGGCTCTGAGGGAGCAGCCAGTCCTGTCAAAAGGCCTTCCTCTGACTCCACTCCTGCAGCTCCCACGGAGGCACTGGGAGCCTTGGACACTCTTGCCACAAGTAGCCCAAGCGTGGACATCTTCCTCATCCTGCTCCTCCACTGCTGACGTCAGGGAATTCCCTGGAGCTCCTAAAATCTGCCTTTCCTGCTCGAGGATCGTGTCTGGCAGCTCTCTGAGCCTCTTCGCCTTTGGCAGCGCCACAGCATCCTGAGAGTCATATACTGGAAACTGGCAGCTACAGGACACTTGCTGCTCCTAGGATGCTTTTCTCTGGGAAAATCTTCTTGGACACGACATTGCTCCAGTTTTTACTTCTAGGCCTTTCGTGGCCATCTGCATCCGCAGCCACAAGCAGCTTCTGATGATCGACATGGCTCTGGGAAAACAGGGACTCCTGTCTGTGGACAAAGAAAACAAAGACAACTTGTAAGAAGAAAACCTGGAGCTTCTAGATAGAAGACAAAGGACTATTCAATCAAGGCAGGGCCAAGGGAGGAAACTTTCTAAAATGGAACAAGCAGCAGAAGCACAGTAGTTTTGCAGAAGAAATTCCCTTCCCAGCACTTGGCTTAAGGAAAAAACCTCATGTTTCTATGAGAGACTTGAGTTCATGTCTACTACTGGGTACCAGACATCTGAACATTTAGACTATTGGCTTTCCAGGCTCACGCTATTCAAACCGGAAAGTGAAACTACTCTAACAGTAAGGATGATTGCAAGAAATGTTTCTGTTTACACCACGACTGCCGACCATGCATCATTCTTACCTTCCACCTGTCCAAAAGCCTTCCTCCATCTGCGCTCCGGCAACTCTCACCCAGGCAAGGGCAGGGATGGAGGCTCTTGCCACAAGTAGCCCAAGCGTAGACATCTTCCTCATCCTGCTACTCCACTGCTGACGTCAGGGTATTCCCTGGAGCTGCAAACACCTGCCTTTGCTGCTCGAGGATCTTCTCTAGCATCATGCAAAACCCCTTCTCCTATGGCAGCGCTGCAGCATCCTGCGAGCCACGGACTGGAACTGGCACCTCCAGCAAAGTTGCTCCTGGGAAACATCCCTCAGCCATTCCCTTACTGCAATGAGCTGGACTCCTACTCCTCTGCAATGCTCTTCCTGGACAGGTGCATCCTCAGCAATGAGACGGTTCTGCTGAGAGCCACAGCTCTGAGGGAGCAGCCAGTCCTGCCCAATGGTTGCCCTCTGTCACCAGTCCTGCAGCTCCCACGGAGGCACTGGGAGCCTTGGACACTCTTGCCACAAGTAGCCCAAGCGTGGACATCTTCCTCATCCTGCTCCTCCACTGCTGACGGCAGGGAATTCCCTGGTGCTCCCAACATCTGCCTTTCCTGCTGGAGGATCGTGTCTGGCAGATCTCTGAGCCTCTTTGCCTTTGGCAGCGCCACAGCATCCTAGGAGTCATATACTGGCAACTGGCACCTCCAGGACACTTGCTGCTCCTAGGATGCTTTTCTCTGGGAAAATCTTCTTGCACACGACCTTGCTGCCGATTTTACTCCTAGGCCTTTCGTGGCCATCTGCATTCTCAGCCACAAGAAGCTTCTGATGATCGACATGGCTCTGGGAGAGCAGGGACCCCTGTCTGTGGACAAAGAAAACAAAGACAACTTGTAAGATTAAAACCTGGAGCTTCTAGTTAGAAGAGAAAGGACTATTCAATCAAGGCAGGGCCAAGGGAGGAAACTTTCTAAAATGGAACAAGCAGCAGAAGCACAGTAGTTTTGCAGAAGAAATTCCCCTCCCCGCACTTGGCTTAAGGAAAAAGCATGATGTTTCTATGAGAGACTTGAGTTCATGTCTACTATTGGATAGCAGACATCTGAACATTTAGACTACTGGCTTTCCAGGCTCACGCAATTCAAACCGGAATGTCAAACTATTTCAAAAGCTAGAGATGCTTCGAAGAAATGTTTCTGTATTCACCACAACTGGGGACCATGCATCATTCTTACCTTGCACCTGTCCAAAGGCCTTCCTCCGTCTCCAGTCCTGCCGCTCTCACGGAGGCACTGGGAGCCTTGGACACTCTTGCCACAAGTAGCCCAAGCGTGGACATCTTCCTCATCCTGCTCCTCCACTGCTGACGTCAGGGAATTCCCTGGAGCTCCAAACATCTGCCTTTCCAGCTGGAGGATCATGTCTGGCAGCTCTCTGAGCCTCTTCACCTCTGGTAGCGCCACAGCATCCTAGGAGTCATATACTGGCAACTGGCACCTCCAGGACACTTGCTGCTCCTAGGATGCTTTTCTCTGGGAAAATCTTCTTGCACACGACATTGCTGCCGATTTTACTTCTAGGCCTTTCGTGGCCATCTGCATCCTCAGCCACAAGCAGCTTCTGATGATCAACAGGGCTCTGGGAGAGCAGGGACTCCTGTCTGTGGACAAAGAAAACAAAGACAACTTGTAAGAAGAAAACCTGGAGCTTCTAGATAGAAGAGAAAGGACTATTCAATCAAGGCAGGGCCAAGGGAGGAAACTTTCTAAAATGGAACAAGCAGCAGAAGCAGAGCAGTTTTGCAGAAGAAATTCCCCTCCCAGCACTTGGCTTAAGGAAAAAGCCTGATGTTTCTATGAGAGACTTGAGTTCATGTCTACTATTGGGTACCAGACATCTGAACATTTAGACTATTGGCTTTCCAGGCTCACACTATTCAAACCGGAAAGTGAAACTACTCTAAAAGCTAGAGGCGATTGCAAGAAATGTTTCTGCTCACACCACGACTGCCGACCATGCATCATTCTTACCTTGCACCTGTCCAAAGGCCTTCCTCCGTCTGCGCTCTGGCAACTCTCACCCAAGCTCGGGCAGGGATGGAGGCTCTTGCCACAAGTAGCCCAAGCCTGGAGATATTCCTCATCCTGATCTTCCACTGCTGACATCTAGGAATTCCCTGGAGCTGCAAACACTTGCCTTTGCTGCTCGAGGATCTTCTCTAGCACCATGCCAAATGCCTTCTCCTATGGCAGTGCTGCAGCATCCTGCGAGCCATGGACTGGAACTGGCACCTTCAGCATAGTTGCTCCTGGGAAACATCCTTCAGCCATTCCCTTACTGCAATGAGCTGGACTCCTACACCTTTGCAAGGCTCTTCCTGGATAGGTGCATCCTCAGCAATGAGACGGTTCTGCTGAGAGCCACGGCTCTGAGGGAGCAGCCAGTCCTGCCCAAAGGCCTTCCTCCGTCACCAGTCCTGCAGCTCCCACGGAGGCACTGGGAGCCTTGGACACTCTTGCCACAAGTAGCCCAAGCGTCGAGATCTTCCTCATCCTGCTCCTCCACTGCTGACATCAGGGAATTCCCTGGAGCTCCCAACATCTGCCTTTCCTGCTCGAGGATCGTGTCTGGCAGCTCTCTGAGCCTCTTACACTTTGGAAGCGCAACAGCATCCTAGGAGTCATATACTGGCAACTGGCACCTCCAGGACACTTGCTGCTCCTAGGATGCTTTTCTCTGGGAAAATCTTCTTGCACACAACCTTGCTGCAGATTTTACTTCTAGGCCTTTTGTGGCCATCTGCATCCGCAGCCACAAGCAGCTTCTGATGATCGACATGGCTCTGGGAGAGCAGGGACTCCTGTCTGTGGACAAAGAAAACAAAGACAACTTGTAAGAAGAAAACCTGGAGCTTCTAGTTAGAAGAGAAAGGACTATTCAATCAAGGCAGAGCCAAGGGAGGAAACTTTCTAAAATGGAACAAGCAGCAGAAGCACAGCAGTATTGCAGAAGAAATTCCCCTCCCAGCACTTGGCTTAAGGAAAACGCCTGATGTTTCTATGAGAGACTTGAGTTCATGTCTACTATTGGGTACCAGACATCTGAATATTTGGACTATTGGCTTTCCAGGCTCACGCTATTCAAACCGGAAAGTGAAACTACTCTAACAGTAGGGATGATTGCAAGAAATGTTTCTGCTCGCACCACGACTGCCGACCATGCATCATTCTTACCTTGCACCTGTCCAAAGGCCTTCCTCCGTCTGCGCTCCGGCAACTCTCACCCAGGCAAGGGCAAGGATGGAGGCCCTTGCCACAAGTAGCCCAAGCGTGGACATCTTCCTCATCCTGCTACTCCACTGCTGACGTCAGGGTATTCCCTGGAGCTGCAAACACCTGCCTTTGCTGCTCGAGGACCTTCTCTAGCACCATGCCAAACCCCTTCTCCTATGGCAGTGCTGCAGCATCCTGCGAGCCATGGACTGGAACTGGCACCTTCAGCATAGTTGCTCCTGGGAAACATCATTCAGCCATTCCCTTACTGCAATGAGCTGGACTCCTACTCCTCTGCAAGGCTCTTCCTGGACAGGTGCATCCTCAGCAATGAGACGGTTCTGCTGAGAGCCATGGCTCTGAGGGAGCAGCCAGTCCTGTCAAAAGGCCTTCCTCTGACTCCACTCCTGCAGCTCCCACGGAGGCACTGGGAGCCTTGGACACTCTTGCCACAAGTAGCCCAAGCGTGGACATCTTCCTCATCCTGCTCCTCCACTGCTGACGTCAGGGAATTCCCTGGAGCTCCTAAAATCTGCCTTTCCTGCTCGAGGATCGTGTCTGGCAGCTCTCTGAGCCTCTTCGCCTTTGGCAGCGCCACAGCATCCTGAGAGTCATATACTGGCAACTGGCAGCTACAGGACACTTGCTGCTCCTAGGATGCTTTTCTCTGGGAAAATCTTCTTGGACACGACATTGCTCCAGTTTTTACTTCTAGGCCTTTCGTGGCCATCTGCATCCGCAGCCACAAGCAGCTTCTGATGATCGACATGGCTCTGGGAAAACAGGGACTCCTGTCTGTGGACAAAGAAAACAAAGACAACTTGTAAGAAGAAAACCTGGAGCTTCTAGATAGAAGACAAAGGACTATTCAATCAAGGCAGGGCCAAGGGAGGAAACTTTCTAAAATGGAACAAGCAGCAGAAGCACAGTAGTTTTGCAGAAGAAATTCCCTTCCCAGCACTTGGCTTAAGGAAAAAACCTCATGTTTCTATGAGAGACTTGAGTTCATGTCTACTACTGGGTACCAGACATCTGAACATTTAGACTATTGGCTTTCCAGGCTCACGCTATTCAAACCGGAAAGTGAAACTACTCTAACAGTAAGGATGATTGCAAGAAATGTTTCTGTTTACACCACGACTGCCGACCATGCATCATTCTTACCTTCCACCTGTCCAAAAGCCTTCCTCCATCTGCGCTCCGGCAACTCTCACCCAGGCAAGGGCAGGGATGGAGGCTCTTGCCACAAGTAGCCCAAGCGTAGACATCTTCCTCATCCTGCTACTCCACTGCTGACGTCAGGGTATTCCCTGGAGCTGCAAACACCTGCCTTTGCTGCTCGAGGATCTTCTCTAGCATCATGCAAAACCCCTTCTCCTATGGCAGCGCTGCAGCATCCTGCGAGCCACGGACTGGAACTGGCACCTCCAGCAAAGTTGCTCCTGGGAAACATCCCTCAGCCATTCCCTTACTGCAATGAGCTGGACTCCTACTCCTCTGCAATGCTCTTCCTGGACAGGTGCATCCTCAGCAATGAGACGGTTCTGCTGAGAGCCACAGCTCTGAGGGAGCAGCCAGTCCTGCCCAATGGTTGCCCTCTGTCACCAGTCCTGCAGCTCCCACGGAGGCACTGGGAGCCTTGGACACTCTTGCCACAAGTAGCCCAAGCGTGGACATCTTCCTCATCCTGCTCCTCCACTGCTGACGGCAGGGAATTCCCTGGTGCTCCCAACATCTGCCTTTCCTGCTGGAGGATCGTGTCTGGCAGATCTCTGAGCCTCTTTGCCTTTGGCAGCGCCACAGCATCCTAGGAGTCATATACTGGCAACTGGCACCTCCAGGACACTTGCTGCTCCTAGGATGCTTTTCTCTGGGAAAATCTTCTTGCACACGACCTTGCTGCCGATTTTACTCCTAGGCCTTTCGTGGCCATCTGCATTCTCAGCCACAAGAAGCTTCTGATGATCGACATGGCTCTGGGAGAGCAGGGACCCCTGTCTGTGGACAAAGAAAACAAAGACAACTTGTAAGATTAAAACCTGGAGCTTCTAGTTAGAAGAGAAAGGACTATTCAATCAAGGCAGGGCCAAGGGAGGAAACTTTCTAAAATGGAACAAGCAGCAGAAGCACAGTAGTTTTGCAGAAGAAATTCCCCTCCCCGCACTTGGCTTAAGGAAAAAGCATGATGTTTCTATGAGAGACTTGAGTTCATGTCTACTATTGGATAGCAGACATCTGAACATTTAGACTACTGGCTTTCCAGGCTCACGCAATTCAAACCGGAATGTCAAACTATTTCAAAAGCTAGAGA